>NW_028141978.1:16360971-16630971 GCF_025532165.1 Camponotus vicinus | reverse complement strand
TATTTACAATATATACATAGAACATGAGTTAGTAAACATAGAACCCACAATAAAATATCTTGGGCTAATGCTGGACAAAGACTGGTCCTTTATCGACCATTTCAATTACATAGAGAATAAAATCTCACGGGTAAGTCGGGCCCTTTGCACACTTATGCCTAACCTGCGCGGCCCAAGAGAAAAGAAACGCAGATTGTATGCGCATGCAATCGCATCCATTATAAATTATGGAGCTCCAATTTGGAGCGAGTCCACTACTAATAGGAAAATTAGAGAAAAATTACGTCGTATACAACGCGTAATTGCAATAAGAGTGATCGCCGGCTACAGGACAATATCTACCGACGCCTCACTCCTCCTGGCAAGAATAGTTCCGGCCGATATACACGCGGCATACTTTCGTCGCGTGTTTCTACGTGTGCACGAGCTCAAAAGACTGAAATTATGGAACACACTAGAAGAAAAAGAGATAAAGAGAGAAGAGGAAATCTTGATGAGAAGGCAGTGGAGGATATTCCTACAACGACGTGATGTAGCTGGGGCAAGTGTCAAGCTATAGAACCAATTTTGGATCCATGGTTGGACAGAACGTACGGAGAGTTAACTTTCCACGCAACGCAATTGATCGCTGGTCACGGTTGTTTCCAATCATACTTGAACCGTATCGGAAAAGCAATAACTCCTATATGCGTTTTCTGCGAACTGGAGGATGATACACCCGATCATACCCTCCAGCGCTGCGCTGAATGGAGCGATCAAAGAGAACTTCTCCGCAGCTTGGTCGGCCAAGATCTGACAATCGGCACACTTATAAGACAGATGTTAACATCCGAGGAAAATTGGGAGGCGTTCGTGACCTTCGCCGAAACGGTCATGCTCGCCAAGGAAGAGGAGGAGCGCGCTCGCGAACGCCGGCGCGAAGATGATAACGACGAGAATGTGCCATGAATCGACACAAATTGAAAGCGACGGCCATCGATTATTAAATCAGAAACAAAGGGTCACCTATTATCCTAACTACGACTACCTATATATCTCAAAAGTAGAAAGTCCATGACGTCACACTTATACATCACACACAATACATGGACCTTAATACATGCAACACATACTAGAACTATGCACACACACACAATCACAAGGGAGGGGTATACGGAGAGTGGAGGGCCGGAGTAGGAGTGGGTTGGGGGGTGGGGATTTCCGGGGTGATGGGACGGGGGGAAGGGTTTACACACTCACACACTTACACACACATACACTGATTTACACTCACATCACATATACGGACTACTGCAGAATACTCGATTCATTCGATCCTTAGATAGACAGATTACCTGACTATGGAAGCCTCGAGGCATATATGCATAATTTACAACACATTACAACACATACTACACATGCACATACGCACACACATACATATATACATATACATATCAAGAGACACGGTAGTGTCTTTGCTAAGTCCCAGCGTAAGCAAAAAATGCACTCCGTGTATTATTACGCGAGTCGGATTGAGAGTATAACTCGATATTTTTATTTCTCATATAACCGCTCAACGGATCGAGTTCTTAGTAGAATTAATCGATAGCTTGGGTTTAAATTAAATAATAAAAGTGTTTTTATTTTGCGCTACGTGCTCTGTAAACGGAGATATCATGATGCAAAGTCTGAAATGTGAAAATTTCGATTAAGAAACGTCGTCATGGTCATCATCAACTCCTCTTAACGTAACAAAGAAAATACAGAAATACGTTTCCAACGTCTGCCACAAGAATGCGCTAGCAGTGATTCACGCGACGCAGCGTTAGTAGCGCTCTGTGGCGTTAACGGTGCTTATAAATATGTTGTAAAAGGTTAAGTGTGTCACTTCAGGTAATTATATAAAATAATAATATACATATAACATTTATATATTTAGATTAGATTGTATCTATATTATTATTTCAGATTATATATATATATATATACACATTCACGCGAACACACACAACATCATCAACGTATACACACCAATTTATATACACACATACACATAGACACATGCACATGCACACACGCACCTGTGTATACTTGCCTCGGGGTCGCCTTACCGAAGACATCCGGAAAGGAGGAGGTCTAACGACCACACGGCACAGACTCCCGGGCGGGTAATGCGTAAGCGGGTACATTAGCCATCCAGGAGGAACGTAAAGAGAGAGGTTTTTTAGTGGGTAGGGGCCGTTAAATAGGCCGAGCCCCACACTCCACCGGTCTACGGGGACCGGGGGGTGCATAAGAGCATTTCTCCCCTCTCTCGTAAAAAGAAAAAAAAAGGTTAGTTTTGCTGTTTCGATTTCGAATTTGATTTAATTTTATTTTGATTTGCTGAAAGTCGACGAGGGATTCAAGGAGGAATAAGGAGATTGGATACGCTGACAAGGTATCCACCTATCAAACGTCTGGCTTAGTATCAACCTTGCAATGTCAGGTTGTAATTGATGAAGTGTATTAAAATAATAATTGAAATTATTATAAGCTAAGCCAGTGTATCATCACTACGCGAATCTCTGGGATGTATCTCATATCTTGAAATCAAGGCTAGATTCAGTCTGACGTTTGCGTCAACCAGCTCCAAAATTAAAAGCCAATCTCATGATAATTGCCAATTAACCGGGCCGAAATTGTATCTTTGCCTAATCAAACATCGATGTGACAGGACGCTCTCGTTTCTTTTTCAGAAATGGTCAACAGCTCCAAGTTAAAAGGAAACTTCCCTCAGGATAATTGCCTTTTCATTGTGCCGCACGTTGGGTTCGCTCTGCCGAAGCAGTTTCGCACTCACTCACTGTCAATCGAGTTATCTTATCAAGAAGACAAGTCCCAGTAAAAGTCTTTCAAATTCGAGATTAGATTCAAATTAATTGAATGGATGGATGCGGGAATGTGGATTGTTGAAGGTATAGATTCCCGAATAATTAAAATTATCATGCAAATTAATTTGATTAGTATTGAATTAAAAATTTAGATGAATGGCAATTTGGTTGAGTACTTACCAAGATCTGCTGTACGTTGATGAGTGGAAACTACTTCCTTCCACTGGATGCCGTCTACCTCGGTGATGGCTCAGAAAGAGGATTGCAGTCCAAGAAGTCAAGAGATTTCGTCGTATAATAATTACTGGGTTTATTAGGTAAGTATAAGTACAGATTCGTAAGTACAGATGTCAAAATATGAAAGTACTAATCAGAGTTGTTGACTGTTCTAAATCGTTGGACCAAATGCGAGGAGGACCGCTCTGCATGGGTTTATATAGGCGTCGGTCCCTTCTTTTCGTCCGGGGCCTGATGGTGGAGGATGCGCTTCGGTGGGAGGAGTTAGCTCCCGTTAGCGCACGGTGCGATAGCGCACGAAAAATTGAACACAATTCCCGATAGCCCATGTCCCGATAGCACACAAGGTTACACATGGGTTTGCAACGGGGTGGGGGCGGGGGCGGGGGGCGGCGGTGCAGTCTGTGCGTGTACTTTCTCATTTGTGTGCTATCGGGATTGTGCGCGATTTACTTTGTGTGCTATCGGGACGTGGGCTATCGGGAATTGTGTTCAATTTTTCGTGTACTATCGGGTTGGTACGCTATCGCACCGTGCACTAACGGATCCTGCTCCGCTTCGGTGTGAAGGGAGTTGAGCTGTGATTGGTTCCCTTTCTTTGCTCTGGATGCGCGCGCCTTGGAAGACGTGCTGCGTTGTCGATTGGTGATTGGTTTCCGCTGACGTGCTGGATGCGCGCGACTCGGAAGATGTCGACATCGAATTGTGATTAGCTTTCTCTGACGTGCTGGATGCGCGCGCTTCAGGCGTGGGGGATGCAGTCGCTTATTGGTTCCCTTCTCCGGGCTGTATGCGCGCGCCGCTGGGCGTAGTAGGGTTTGTAGATGGTGGGACTCTTCTGAGTTGGAGTGGGGGCGACGGAGCGATCAATATAGAATCGGCTATACTGGTTACATCGTATTTGACATATAAATTTTATAATAATTATTTAAACTATCAGAATTTATGTGCAGTTCGTATGCATATATTTCTTGAGACAGAATTTTGAGCTCTAACTGTAGAAATGTTAACGGAGTTTCTAGCATGCTCCGTTCAAAAGTTCATTTTTATTTCTCTATGTATTATAAAAAATGCCTTTAAATATTATTAATAAATTCTGATATCATAATTTTTATAATTACAATTCTGTCGCTCGTTGATCAAATGGGCGTAAAGACACATCCGACCTCCTCCCACACACATCCCTATCTTTTTCTAGAGGCTTGCCCCGGCCCTATCTTAGGGTCCATCCGCCACTGCTATTTGGTACAGTGGAGATTTTAGTATATACTAGAGGGATCTTGGGGGATGTGGTCACTCTACGGCGTTGTGCTCGTCGGTGCCGTTTCATACGGAAGGCCAGTCGGAAGCCAGCATGCACGCGAATACCTCCATCGGCACTTATTTGGTCAGCGAGCGACCTTTCAGAAATCTTCCATGGCAATCGGCATTGCATCCATCGAGTGAAATTCCAACATCGCTCTGGAGTCGCATATCACTGTGTTAAAAAGCAGCATTAGGTGTGAGGTCTGGATAGCTCAGTGGTCTAGAGCAGTGGTCCGGAAAAGCGAAAGACTCGGGTTCGATTCCCGATCCAGCCACTTGCGCCTCACATATTTTTCTAGTCTGCGAATATTGTTTTCTAGCAATTATTCGTTAGGCTGAAAAATATGTGAATGCTCTCTCCACAGGATATGCGTCAGTGCCGTTGCCACGGATGGATTCTATCGCTCGTTGGGCGTAAAGACACGTCCGACCTCCTCCCACATACATCCCTATCTTTTTCTGGATATTCTTTTAACCCTATTCTTTTAACATTTGAAAATATACATATATTTATGATTACGCGGTGGGGTATATATATATATATATATATATATATATATATATGTCTAAAGGATGTTGCAGGGACCTTTTTTAAATCATATCGTTTTTTATTAAACACGGTAAGGGACGATATATTACATCGTTTCCCATTCGAATTTTTAAAAATGCTTCATTAATTTGTGAAATATTACATAAAATATATAAAATGGTTTTTTCCAGGTCCATTCTTAATTTTCTTTATAATTTAAGAAATTCAAAAAAAATTAATAATTTCTTAGTGAGTGCCACAACTATTCTAACAATAATAGATATTTATATTATGGAAAATAATTATATTAACTGAAATAAATTGCATTTTTGAATTGGTCCTTGATTTCACCATTTAAGAATATATTATACAATTTCGGACCCATCAAAAAGTATAGATTTTTGCATATTTAATGTTTAATGCTTTTCGATTACTAAATATATCGATTCAGAATGTATAAAATACATTAAAACAATGAAAGAGCAAGAATCTTTCCAAAATAGTACAAGAAATTTTCATGACGCTAAATTATTGTTCTTGGCAGAATTCTTGGTACATATTCACGTTATAAGTCTAAATTTAGAAAAAAATTACATTTAACGTAGGAAGTCTATCCTAAGCCGAAAGGTAAGAATTAGCGGTCAATAAATAAAATAATAAATACATTTAACGTACGTTATAATAAGACATTTATTTAATATTCAATGTATCACAGAAAATTATTGAAACAATTTTTAACAGAATAACAGCGTAAAACATTTCTCGCCGGAATTGCTAGAGTAATATATTCTAAATTCATAATTAATGTCAACAAACTGATTCTCTTAAATAATAAAACACTAATGTTCTAATAAACTGCAAAATAGTACGAATTTCTCTTAAATAGAGCAAGCAATTTTCTTGGCGCCAATTTTTGTTATTGGCGGGACCGTTGATATAATACATATTCACGTCCTGATTAACGTCCAGATTTTAACATAATGACATTTTATGTACATTTCATTAGATTTTTGTTTTATTTTTCGCGATATAAGAGAATAGATTCTCGAAACACAATTTTTGACAAAATCAGGAGCGTAGTACATTTTTCACTGAAAATGTTATATTTCAAATACATAATTAATGTTAATGAGCTAATTTTGTTAAATAATAATAGACACTAACATATAATATGTTAAAACGATGAAATAGTAAGAATCTTTCCGAAAAAACGCAAGCATTTATCTTGGCGCCAATTTTTGTTATTGGCGGGACCGCCAATTTGATATAATACATATTCACGTCCTGATTAACGTCCAGATTTGAATATAATGACATTTTACGTACATTTCATGAGATTTTTCTTTTATTTTTAGCGATATAAGACAAGTTCTTGAAACATAATTTATGACAGAATCACTAGCATAGTACATTTTTCACTGAAATTGTTAGTTTTCAACTACATAATTACGTCAATGAACTAATTTTTGTTAAATTAATGTTTTAATATGCTAAAACGATGAAATAAATAAATATAAACTTTGTAATATTTTATATTAAAAGCACACAATTTTCACTGAATTTAAGGTGAAGATAAAGCACACAATTTTCACAGATTTTAAGGTGAAGATAATATATTTTTGTAAAATAAATGTGTATAACAATAATGTTTTATGTTATTTTGCTAATTTGAAACATAATATATACATGGTCCCTACAATGTCCATATAACTGCGGCATGTGTCCCGAAAATATACATATTACATTATGATTAACAAAAAGTTGAAAATTTGGAAAAAAAAATTATTTTGTACATATATATAAAGGACGACATGAGAAGTTAAACATATGAATATTTAATCTGATGATGTCATGTTTTTAATGAAATAAATTTCTAGTTTTCGTTAAATTTTATTTTTTCATCGATAACATGTGTAATACCAGGTCGGACCTGAAAGTGTACGTTAGATTGAAAAAAGATCCAGGTCCGACCTGGCAATAGCCAAAGGTCCTGGAAATATACAATATATTATCTAAAAAGTCCCTGCAACATCCCTTAGACATATATATAGATAGATATATCTATAAGAATATAATTATTGTTAACAAAATCTTCTTTTAGCGTGCAATAATTTATTTTATGTCGCGGTGGAATATAGTTAAAAGAGTAATATAAATTTATTCCATTTCATAGTGCAATAAAGTATTGCAGCTATTTTATATCGCAATGGAATACATATGAATATAACTTTAATTCGCAGTGGGATAAAATAATGTGAATTAATTGTTTTTAATATTAGTAGCAAATTATTGCAGCTATTTCACGCGGTAGAATATAAGTGAATATAATTTTAGTTTACGGTGGGATAAAGATTATTAATTAATTATGCAACAATTTTTATTTTTTGGATTTAATTTTAATATTTATAACAATTAGGTTCTTGAATTAATAAGAATTATTGCATATGCTTAATATGAATATTTAACGGTAAATTCGTTTGTCTCTTAATAATAATATTCGTACAAAATAATATTCGAGCGGAATATTCCATAGCCTTGAGCTTGGAATGCGGCGGGCTCGGGCGTTTCTGAGAATTGCGATCGATCGGCGCTTCTGAGAAGCACGTCGCATTTAGCCTTGAGCACTTTATAGTGACTTATAATATTGCGTGCGTGAAATCATATTTAAAACTTTACTTATAAAATTATTAATATTGAAGTTTGCATGATTATACATATATGTATCAACTCAGTTTTTTATGCTCTTTAAAAATTATTACGAGATTTATATCTATATTATTTTTGCTGTTAGTAAAAAATCAAAGATTTTTATGTTTAAAACTACGTCTTAAAATAATGATATATATATATTCGGCGTTGAGACATATACGTATATATATATATATATATATATATATATATATATATATATATATATATATATATATATATATATATACATACATATATATATATATACAGGGTGATTCAAAATAACCCCTGTGTCCCTGAAATGACATATTCTTGAATTAATTCTAAGACGATTTTTCCTTCGGCAAAATTTCGTCCGAAGCTTAGTTTTTGAATTATTAAAGGAAGTAGTTAACGTATGACGGGTCGAATACAAGAGGCAGGCAAGGGTGGCGCGATTCACCGTCAGACGCGGGTGCTTACGCGGGGCGCCTGCTGCGATCAGCTGGTCGCTATACACATACAGACACACATGCGAACACATACATTCTCTCTCTGTCTGTCTGTCTGTCTGTCTGTCTGTCAGTCTGTCTGTCTGTCTGTCTGTCTCTCTCTCTCTCTCATTCGCTCACTCACCTGTAATTTTTTTTTTTTTTTTTACGAGAGAGGGGAAAATGCATTTTATGCATACCCACCGGTCGATCCAGTGAGTTATGTGGGACTCGAGTACCAAGTCGAATTACCAACTCGGTACTCCCTACCCACTAAAAACCCCTCTCTTTTCACGAATTTCCTTTGACACACTGTCTCTCTGACTTCCCGAGATTTGTTTTCACATAACGTCAAAAAATAGTTATTATTACCTTGTTCGATGACTTTTGATGTATTGCTGTAATTGCTTGAAGGAGAAATGAATTTTCCGATAGATCGTACGTTCTCAAATTTAACGTAGATATCACGTTGCAAAAGACAAGAAATCCACACTAAATTATTAACTGAAAGTTTTTCTTCTTTCATGAACTGTATTTTTTTATAAACTTTAACGTAATCACATTTATTTACTCACTCGATGAGATGAGAAATTTACTAATGACTCTATCACTGATCATTATTAATCACTGTCGAATAATAACTGTTGGCGATTAAAAATCACGCGATGAAAGAAACACGCGCGGACACGTTACTACACGACGCGACGACGCGACAATGCGACGATAATTATTCGGCGACTGCAAGCAGTTTTTTGTCATGGTAGGTTGCGGTAGGTTAAGGTACTACTGGCGCTATCGAACGCGATCATGTGTTCGATTGAAGAATGCGGTAAACATAATAAACATTTAACGTATTAATATTATTATTATCATGAATGTGTGTGATATCCATACATCGTATGATATCTATTTAAAAATTAATTAGATTAAATAAGTGTTTTTAAAATATTTATTACTTTTACTATTATATTAAATAAATATTTAATATTAATATTTTATATGATAATAGTAAAAGTAATAAATATTTTAAAAACACTTATTTAATCTAATTAATTTTTAAATAGATATCATACGATGTATGGATATCACACACATTCATGATAATAATAATATTAATATGTTAAATGTTTATTATGTTTACCGCATTCTTCAATCGAACACATGATCGCGTTCGATAGCGCCAGTAGTACCTTAACCTACCGCAACCTACCATGACAAAAAACTGCTTGCAGTCGCCGAGTAATTATCGTCGCATTGTCGCGTCGTCGTGTCGTGTAGTAACGTGTCCGCGCGTGTTTCTTTCATCGAGTGATTTTTAATCGCCAACAGTTATTATTCGACAGTGATTAATAGTGATTAGTGATAGAGTCATTAGTAAATTTCTCGTCTCATCGAGTGAGTAAATAAATGTGATTACGTTAAAGTTTATAAAAGAATACAGATCATGAAAGAAGAAAAACTTTCAGTTAATAATTTAGTGTGGATTTCTTGTCTTTTGCAACGTGATATCTACGTTAAATTTGAGAACGTACGATCTATCGGAAAATTCATTTCTCCTTCAAGCAATTACAGCAATACATCAAAAGTCATTGAACAAGGTAATAATAACTATTTTTTGACGTTATGTGAAAACAGATCTCGGGAAGTCAGAGGGACAGTGTGTTAAAGGAAATTCGTGAAAAGAGAGGGGTTTTTAGTGGGTAGGGAGTACCGAGTTGGTAATTCGACTTGGTACTCGAGTCCCACATAACTCACTGGATCGACCGGTGGGTATGCATAAAATGCATTTTCCCCTCTCTCGTAAAAAAAAAAAAAATTTACAGGTGAGTGAGCGAATGAGAGAGAGAGAGAGAGAGAGAGAGAGAGAGAGAGAGAAAGAGAGACAGAGAGACAGACAGACAGACAGAGACAGAATGTATGTGTTCGCATGTGTGTCTGTATGTGTATAGCGATCAGCTGATCGCAGCAGGCGCCCCGCGTAAGCTCCCGCGTCTGACGGTGAATCGCGCCACCCTTGCCTGCCTCTTGTATTCGACCCGTCATACGTTAACTACTTCCTTTAATAATTCAAAAACTAAGCTTCGGACGAAATTTTGCCGAAGGAAAAATCGTCTTAGAATTGATTCAAGAATATGTCATTTCAGGGACACAGGGGTTATTTTGAATCACCCTGTATATATATATATAGATATTCCTTGAGATTTGTGACTTATAATTTTAACAGAGCGTGATGCAAAATGTATTTTATTAAGGACCATATATACTAATGGTCCGAACATAGGTCGGTCTGAATTTATTTCATGCCTGAGTCTTATAAGAATATTATTTTAGAGTCTCCTTTGTCTGAAGGCTAACGTATGAACGTCGCAAGCATTAGGGGAGGTAAGACTGTTGGCGCGTTCCAACAGATAACGCAGCGCGCTGGCTTAACCTTGAGCGCTTAGACTGACTTATTAATTCACGCATATAAAATCATGTACCCATTTTATTTGCATTATTAATTTTTATGCATACGTATATTGCTCTGAATTTGGCATTAATTACTATGGACTTTTATACTTTAATTTTGGATTAATTATTAATTAATTTATTAAAAATTTCTCTCTACTTTATTTAGGTTGTTACAGTACATATATATACAGGGTGAGCCACTTTAATCAACGCACGCAATTATTTCGGAAACAAAGCATTTTAGAGAAAAATGTTTCAGACAAAAGTTTTATGGTTTCGAGGGGGCCATAAGAAGGTATCATTGGTTTGACATTGAAGAGTTATTTGAAGGTCACATGAAGGTCACCTTCAATTTCTTAAGTGGAACCTACTATTTGTCATTGCATATTCTTGTAGCTTATCTCGAGAGCTTTCCAAAACACTATAATTAAGTATCTTTTCGTTAAGTACTTTTTGAGTTATGAGGCTTGAAATAATTTCTTAATTTTACATAAACCGTAAAATATCTTGTAAAATATTCATTTTTCGATTATCTTACCTTAATACTTTTACGTACAAAATAATGAGAGGAATCAACTGGTGTAAAGAAAACACATAGTTGTTTTGAAGAAAAAATATATAATTTGCAATTAACAATTCCATATTTTTTCTTAAAAACAACTATGTGTTTTCTTTACACCAGTTGATTCCTCTCATTATTTTGTACGTAAAAGTATTAAGGTAAGATAATCGAAAAATGAATATTTTACAAGATATTTTACGGTTTATGTAAAATTAAGAAATTATTTCAAGCCTCATAACTCAAAAAGTACTTAACGAAAAGGTACTTAATTATAGTGTTTTGGAAAGCCCTCGAGATAAGCTACAAGAATATGCAATGACAAATAGTAGGTTCCATTTAAGAAATTGAAGGTGACCATCATGTGACCTTCAAATAACTCTTCAAGGTCAAACCAATGATACCATCTTATGGCCCCCTCGAAACCATAAAACTTTTGTTTGAAACATTTTTCTCTAAAATGCTTTGTTTCCGAAATAATTGCGTGCGTTAATTAAAATGGCTCACCCTGTATATACACAATCAATATCACACTTCAAAACATAAAAACATCGAGTATTGTTACGTCCCGAGGTGTCGCGGGTCTAAAAAGAGAGTTCGGACGCCACGACTCGATCGCTTTCGGGTCAATCAAATCTAGGCGGTTCTCCCCGGGGATACACGCGATCTGAAGCACTCGGAATCAGTTCTCGGGCTCTGTATCGGTAGAGTCTTCGTCAGGATATACGATGGGAATTATTATGTTACCGTCCTGGTTAACAGGGTAATTACCTGGGCGTAACCAGTAGTCTAAGTATCGTTGGGCGCACTCTGAGCATTCGTCACTGACCCGGGCACTGCTTAACCTATGACCGCAGGAGTGGCATTCAATTCCAATGCTCTCTCCTATTATGAGTCTATGTTTTACTACGTAATTGTACTGGAGGCGCTCTTCCGTGGATAAGGGGTAGTAACAGAAAGCGCACAGGGCGCCACTAGTTATTAGAGTCCTGTTATTAGAGAACCCACCAGCTGTTTGACAGTATCCCTGGGACAAGTCGGGGGGGAAGGAGGGGGGCCGGGTCGTCAAGTCGTGGAATTTGCGGGCCTTCATCTAGGGGTGGTACGATTTTGACCCGTCTATTTTGGTTTAGAGTCCTCCCTTATAGGAAATCTCGGCCGGAGCAGAGTCCCTTTAATACAGCGTCGGGTTAAAGAGATTCGGAAATCTAAGTCACTAGGTCAGGGATCTGGGTCAGTAGGTCATTTAATTAAAGGGATTTCGGGAATCTAGGTCACTAGGTCAGGGATCTGGGTCAGTAGGTCATCGAATTAAAGGGATTTCGGGAATCTAGGTCAATGGGTCTATAGGTCAGTAGGTCATCGAATTAAAGGGATTCGGAAATCTGGGTCAATGGGTCATCGAATTAAAGGGATTCGGAAATCTGGGTCAATGGGTCAGTGGGTCATCGAATTAAAGGGATTCAGAAATCTGGGTCAATGGGTCAGTAGGTCAGCGAATTAGAGGGATTCGAGAATCTGGGTTAGTAGGTCATCGAATTAAAGGGATTCGAGAATCTGGGTCAATAGGTCGTCGAATTAAAGGGATTCGAGAATCTGGGTTAGTAGGTCATCGAATTAAAGGGTTGACTCGTTGGATTAAATCTCCTGTTTCTGAATTAAATCCAAGCGCGAATTAATTAAATACGGCGTAAGGGAAAGCTCGTGGTTATTTATTAATGCAAATATTGATTATTATTAATTTAAGCGTTCAGAATTGAGTATAATTCGCGAAGTAAGATAGCGATTTAATCCGAAAGGATCTTCACGACGCGTAGGAATGTGGCGAGGCGTCTAAGGGTCGGGTAGAGTCGTGAAAGTGAAATCTTATACGTGTACAAAAAAACACAAAAGGGCCTGGCGATAAAGTTAGAACTCGTGCGAACTGGATTTTCTAAGCGTCTACTTACTTTCAAGATGGCTTCTATATTTCCTCCAGGATTATTCACCACGTGGTTCACTGGTGCGATTGATCGGGCTGCGTGATAGACGGCGGCGACCGCGGTGTTCCTCGCGGATCTCCCGGGAGCGTGGAGGTAGGTCGATATGGCGGGATGTCAGCGTCAATCGGGATGAGGTGATCTGGCCACGCTATCTTACACGTGGTTCTTGATGCACTCGCGAATAATTGTTCGTTTCGGGGTCGCGGTAATATTCCGTGTCTGCGATGGACGGATAACTGTTGGCCGCGCCGCGTTCGTAATTTGCAAGTAGTCGGCAGAGCTGATTCTTCCTACCAGCACGGCGAGTTTTAGGCATTATACCCCGTTAAATAATTAGGCATTCTCGGATTAATCGTCGCTTCAGTTATTGCTCGATGTGCGGTGATCCTCACTATCGAGTATACTTTGGCAGGTCGCTTCAGTTATTGCTCGATGTGCGATGATCCTCACTATCGAGTATACTTTGGCAGTGTCTGTGAGCGGTGGTCCTCTCATTCAGATACCAGAAAATCCGAAATTGCAATCTCACGAATATTTAGAGGAAAAAAAGGAAAATATTAAGACACGTGCTTGGTAACAAGATTATAGCTGTATCGCGTAGGGTGGAGGTTGCCTTCAATAATTACGATATTTAATATTATATATATACATATATATATATATATATATATATATATATATATATATATATATTTCACACATTTGAGATGAGAATGTATAAATGAACTTAAAGTTAGAGTTGGAATTAGAACTAGGAATTGAATTAGTATTAGAGCTAGAGTCCAGCTTAGGACTTGTTAGTTCCGAGTTACGAGATCGACTGGCTGAGTCTGGGCCCGCTCCGAGGTCCCTTGATTTCGGCGGCTCGACCGCTGCGGCGGTCGAGAGTGGGGAGCTTGGAGAGAGAGGAGCCCTAGCTGAACGCCATCTCTGGGCGTTTGGCGGAGGCTTAAGTCTAACGCAGTGCCGTGCTCGGCCGCTGGTCGGGGTTCGGTGTCATGGCGCGCCTTGGCGCGCGTTTCAAATGCGCTGAAAGAAATTTAGATTTACACGGAAATTCGCGGAAAAAAATCAGGCGCGGGACGTAACAGTATCATCCCAAACATGCGTGATGGCTCGATATTTATATCTTGAAATGTAAGTAATATTGATTCTGTATACGTATTGAAGAGAATTTGACTTATTTAATTTAACTTCTTCAGTTATTTTCATATTAAATGGCAAATTAAATAGTTATAAAAATAATATTAAATTATATATATATATTTTTTTTATAATATTATTTTGAATATGAATTTTAATAAATCTTTATTTCCTATTAAATTATATAAAGTCATAAAAAAATAAATAATATAAATGTAAAAATATATTTATGGTATGCATAAAACGACACAATCGAACACAATATTTTAGTTGTATGTGACATGTATTATAAATATGATAGTACTTGTACGTATGTACACACTATGTTACACGGTATTACTTATACTACGATTTTATAATTTCTAACGACAATATCACTATCGTTATCGTGTATTGTGCACATATTTTAACGCCAAAATATATATACAATAGTATTAACAATAATGGTATCGTCGTTAAAAGTTATAAAATCGGACTGTACATATTGTTAGAAAGCATTCATAATAATCTGCATAATAACAGTAACGTAAATAAGTATATGTGTGTGTGGTGTGTGTGTTTGTGTGTCTATTAATTTAACATAACAATTTATTACATTATGGTAAATTTACAATTTATTACATTATGGTATTATTGTAAACTTACCTCGACAAAGTTTATATATCTCTCTGGTTCTCTCTCTAACATTATATTTTGTAAATAAATTTTTTTTCTTAATCTCAATCTCAAAATTTTAATCGCTCGCACATGTACACTTCATCACAGCCAAACTGGGAAAGGCAAGCTTTCATCAGTAATTCACGAAATTCAAATCGTTACCTCCTACCATATCGTGTGGTAGGCGTAACACACATACCATAGGTGTAGCTAGATTTACGTTTTGGGGTGAGTTAAAAATATTTCTATATCTTTGATACAAAAACGAGATAACCTCCATACAATACAGATCATTGCAATTACATTGTAGTAACGTTGCAATATTATAAATTGCAATGAAACATTACAAAGACATTGCAGAGAATAAATCCACAAAATGACAACACAGTTGCAAGATAACATAAATATTTCGGAAAAATTTTTAAATCAAAATTCTATAATTATATTTTTTTAGAATAAAACATATAGAAAATATATAAAACATGAAACATTACACTTAAAATAAATGTTTGCAATAATGTTTATCTTAGAAGTATAACATTATTTTACATATAATTAATAAATTATATATATATATATATATATATATATATATACAGGGTGACCCATTTTAACTTAGGCAGCCAAATAACTCGAAAAATAAGCAAGATAGAGAAAAATGTTTTAGACAAAAGTTGTATGGTTTCGAGGGGGCCATAAGATGGTATCATTGGTTTGACCTTGAAGAGTCATTTGAAGGTCACGTGAAGGTCACTTCAATTTTTTTAAATGGAACATCCTATATATTTTTGTACATTCTTGTAGCTCATCTCGAGAGCTTTCCAAAACACTATAATTAAGTACATTTTCGTTAAGTACTTTTTGAGTTATGAGACTTGAAATAATTTCTTAATTTTACATAAACCGTAAAATATCTTGTAAAATATTCATTTTTCGATTACCTTACCTTAATAGTTTTATGTACAAAATAATGAGAGGAATCAATTGGTGTAAAGAAAACACATAGTTGTTTCGAAGAAAAAATATGTAATTTGCAATTAACAATTCCATATTTTTTCTTAAAAACAACTATGTGTTTTCTTTACACCAATTGATTCCTCTCATTATTTTGTACATAAAAGTATTAAGGTAAGATAATCGAAAAATGAATATTTTACAAGATATTTTACGGTTTATGTAAAATTAAGAAATTATTTCAAGCATCATAACTCAAAAAGTACTTAACGGAAAGGTACTTAATTATAGTGTTTTGGAAAGCTCTCGAAATAAGCTACAAGAATGTACAAAAATATATAGGGTATTCCATTTAAAAAAATTGAAGTGACCTTCACGTGACCTTCAAATGACTCTTCAAGGTCAAACCAATGATACCATCTTATGGCCCCCTCGAAACCATACAACTTTTGTCTAAAACATTTTTCTCTATCTTGCTTATTTTTCGAGTTATTTGGTTTCCTAAATTAAAATGGGTCACCCTGTATATAATTTATTATATGTAAAATAATGTTATACTTCTAAGATAAACATTATTGCAAACATTTATTTTGAGTGTAATTTTTCATATTTTATATATACAGGGTGTCAGTGAAATTTTAGCCCATACGAAGTAAGGAGGTAGATTGGCTCAAATTAAGAAGGAAGGACTTGTACTGTTTTGTGATATTCGCAATAATTAACAAAAAATTAAATAAAGAATATCGGCCAATCTGCGTGAGTAGAAGCGCGCGGCGACGAGAGTCGTCCCACTGTAATCTTACACTAGGCGCGCGGCGAAGCGATGGACGGATCGCTCTCCGAGACATGATGGTGGCGTGCGATATATCGCAATACCGCGCCGAAAAATGACCCATCCTTTTAGTGGCGAGAAAATGATGCGCTATCATTTCCACCTTGCGGTAGATAGCATGGTGCGCTTTTTTTATAGTGGTTTCCCCCATAGGCCTATTCCACTCTCAATTTAAATATTTGTGAAAATTGTTCAAAATGCCGTTACTGTACGCTGAATGTATCGTAAATGTAAAAAATTGATGATGACAGTACCTTTACAAAAATTGATCCGTGGTTGAAAATCCGTCGATAAAATGTGTTACACACATTGGTAACGATACGGACGTAATCCATTACACGTAAAGCGTGATGTACCGCGTATCGCGAAAAACCAAATTCATGTGCCACATGACGCACGCTAGTTCCAGGATTTTCATAAAATGCTTCAAGAATCCTTTCTTCATCTCGTACACGAAGACGCACTGCTGGATCGGTTATCCCGATATTATGCACGATACCCAGTTTCACATAATTATTGCACAACTCGTAAAACTGTACGTTCACTTGGCTTTCGTGCACGCCCGGAAAATCATTCCACGTAAATTACGGCCGCGCGATAAGTATTTTCTTCCGCTAGCCCCTATGCCACAATCATATCCGTATATTCCTGAGTACACTTCATTTTCACTATTAATTTACTACGCGAACACAAGATTTTTACTAAAACCGTCTGAGCTTTCGCAGGCTGTTGTCAGAATGCATACGCCAGCAGCACGCAACTACAGCTGAGCGGACATGCGAGTGTAAGCGTACGTGTGAGCTCGGCGCCTGCGCATTATGATTACAATCACATGTCCGCTCAGCTGTAGTTGCATGCTGCTGGCGTATGCACTCTGGCAACAGCCTGCGACAGCTGAGACAGTTTTAGTAAAAATCATGTGTTCGCGTAGTAAATTAACAGTGAAAATGAAGTGTACTCTGCAGGAATATACGGATATGATTGTGGCATACGGGCTAGCGGGAGAAAATATTTATCGCGCGGCCGCAATTTACGTGGAATGATTTCCCGGGCGAAAACCAAGTGGACGTTTTTACGTGTTGTGCAATAATTATGTGAAACTGGGTGTCATAATATCGGGATAACCGGTCCAGCAGTGCGTCTTCGTGTACGAGATGAAGAAAGGATTCTGGAAGCATTTTATGAAAATCCTGGAACTAGCGTGCGTCATGTGACACATGAATTTGGTTTTTCGCGATACGCAGTACATCACGCTTTACGTGTAATGGATTACGTCCGTATCATTACCAACGTGTGTAACACATTTTATCGAGGGATTTTCAACCACGGATCAATTTTTGTGAAGGTACTGTCATCATCAATTTTTTACATTTACGATACATTCAGCGTACAGTAACGGCATTTTGAACAATTTTCACAAATATTTAAATTGAGAGTGGAATAGGCCTATGGGGGAAACCACTATAAAAAAAGCGCACCATGCTATCTACCGCAAGGTGGTGTGGAAATGATAGCGCATCATTTCCTCGCCACTAAAAGGACGGGTCATTTTTCGGCGCGGTATTGCGATATATCGTACGCCACCATCATGTCTCGGAGAGCGATCCGCCCATCGTTTCGCCGCGCGCCTAGTGTAAGATTACAGTGGGACGACTCTCGTCGCCGTGCGCTTCTACTCACGCAGATTGGCCGATATTCTTTATTTAATTTTTCGTTAATTATTGCGAATATCACAAAACAGTACAGTCCTTCCTTCTTAATTTGAGCCAATCTACCTCCTTACTTCGTATGGGCTAAAATTTCACTGACACCCTGTATATATATATATACACACACACACATTTATATATATAATTATATGTAAATTTTTATTATTATATTTATAAAATTACAATATAATATTTTTTTAGATAAAAAAATTATTACAAACGTTTAAGTTCAACTTTTTTGTATTTTATATCCATATATTTCTGATAATTATCTATCAGAAACAAAAATATTCTCATATGCAACTTTATTTGACGATTGCAGTAACAATGCATTATTGCAAATTCATAACATTGCAATATTGCAATATTGCGGTGAAAAATTGTTGCAATATATATACAATTTTTCTGTGCTGTATAGACCGCTTAGTTTTTATTAAAAATTACAAGCATCTCTTTAGGCAAAGAAATTATGGTAATTATTTAGCTTAGGGGAGCCACCTCGGATAACCTTGACCTTGACATATATTGTCAAGGTCACTGTCCTGAGTAACATTCAAAAGGTTTTAGCCGGCGCTCATTGTTTATTTAAAAGTTATTAACAAAAGAATTTCACAATTTTAATGCTTTTTATCTCCGAAAATATTGATTTGAGAAAAAAAATTTTAAGCAAAAAATAAAGCCGCTAAGAAACTACAAAAAAGGTTATATGCATTTTTTCCATAAACCTACTATTTTAGCTGTTGTATAAAAAAATAATAATTTTAAATACATTTAATACAATTTAAATTTATATAGAATTTAATACAATTTAATACAATTAAAAATTATCACAAATCATGTATGTGTACACACACACACACACACACACACGCGGGGGGTGCAAGGGAGGCCTTCGGCCCCCCTCCCGCAACCACCCCGCTGGTAGGCAAGGTAGACCTCGCTTTATAACTTGCAGCATATATCCATTGTGATTCAACCCTTCGCAATGCGTTCCCTACCGGCGGGGTGGTTGCGGGAGGGGGGCCGAAGGCCCCCTTTGCACCCCCCGGGCGCGCGTGTGTGTGTGTGTGTGTACACATACATTTGTGATATTTTTTAATTGTATTAAATGTATTTAAAATAAAGAATAATAATTTTAGGAAGTAGCATAAATGTTTATTTATTGTAATATATAATTCATTTATATTTACATTGATGGGATACATAGCAGTCATTATTCGAAAGAAAGCATCTAATTGGTTTTCATCATCGAATGTCTTTTTGAAAATAAATTCCGCTAAATAATGATTAAAGTGATCCTCCAAGTGATGATTTAAAATAATTATTTTTTTATATAACAGCTAAAATAGTAGGTTTATGAAAAAAAAGGATATAACCTTTTTTGTAGTTTTTTAGCGGCTTCATTTTTTGCTTAAAATTTTTTTTCTCAAATCAATATTTTCGGAGATAAGAAGCATTAAAATTGTGAAATTCTTTTGTTAATAACTTTTAAATAAACAATGACTAAAATCTTTTGAATGTTACTCAGGACAGTGACCTTGACAACATATGTCAAGGTCAAGGTTATCCGAGGTGGCTCCCCTAAGCTAAATAATTACCGAAATTATTACATACAACCTTATTTCAGTTTAAATTTGACTTAAATAAAGAATTAAATAATAAATATAAATTTTTGAAGAACTTACTGAAACTCGAAATTTTTGGGGAGGCAGAGGTTCGAGCCTCTATATAGCCTTCCCCTGGCTATACATACGAGTATATGTGATCATGTACGTGTGTTGCGTAAAACACTGCGCAGCAGTATAATTGAGTTTTATTCTTTCCTTCTCCCCCTCCCCCCAAAAAATTTCGAGTATGTATGTGTGTGTGTGTGTGTGTGTGCCTTTTAACTTATTATTAATTATGTTATTAATTATATTAATTAAATTATATTAGCGAAATTGTTGGCTGTGTTGATAACATCGAATCTCTACGTTGCGTGGGCTCACAACAGTATAAATTCTTCAAATTTTATTTGAACAACGGAAAAGGATAGAGGATTCAAATTGTCGCTTGGAACAATGATATTGATTATGTGGAGCCTCATGTAAAAGTATTTTTATTTCTTATTTTTTATTTTTTTTATTTATTAATGTTTTCGTGAAATATTTTTTGTTTTTCATGTTCTATAAATATATTCTTTATAAATATAAATAAATAAATAATAAATAAATAAATATATATATATATATATATATATATATATATATATTTATAATGAGTATCTAAAATGAAAATGGTTACTAAGAAATTCTTATAAATTAGTAAAAGAGAAAAATGAAAAAAAAAATATATATATATATGTGTAGAGGCAGTTTTCGGAACATTTTTATAACACCTGATTTTATTGTCTTATATTATGTAGAATATTAATATAAACTCGATAATATCTTTCTTTTTTTTATACGCTCCATTTTCTTTGGCCAATTTAATTATATATGGATGGGCAGTTTCCAGGACCCTTCCTTTATTTTGCATATATTAAGCTAAAATATAAAATCGCAATACATTAATAAAAATACATTAAACATACATAAATTAATCATTTTAATCGTAATATATCACATTTAACAATTATCAAAGGCAAATATACAATAAGTCCTGAAATATACCCTTTTATAGCTATATGACTTTATATAAATAGATGGTTTCCAGTAACTTTCTTTATTTTGTATAAATCATACAATAATTGTACAAAATCTCTTGTCATTAATAGAAATATGTTTAAGAAAGAGAAACTAGCAATTCTAATCATAAGAAATAGCGTTTATATATATCAAAGGCAAAAATACAATGATGTCCTGAAACATCCTGTTTATTGCTATATACCATTATATAAATCCGCGGTTACCGGGACATAATATTCTTAATATTTATTGTTACAATTGGATTATATATAACATTCATTTCATAATGTTAATCATTATTCAATGTCGAAAATTATACATATTTTACTACACTCAATTATTTAATATTAATTCTTGAAAATAATAATGTCCCGGAAGCCTCCACTGCATGATACGCGGCAGTTTTGAGGACTTCAGAAGTATCATAGTCAATGTTAAGACTTTAATTATAATAGAACAATTAAATAAATGATATCGAAATTTTTTTATCGCCGTTTCTATTGTGTATAGGTAGAGCGAGAAACCGAGTAAGAAAGTTGCCTGCCATTTTATGATCTTCGCAAGAATTAATGAAAAATTAATTAAAAAGGTTCGGCCAATTCACGCGAGAATATGCACGGCGAAAAGAGACGCGGTTGCTAAGAAAGGAGGATCCAGCGTTACGCATACTTCGTACATGTAGTTGTCATATGAACGCTCTTTCTAAAGCATCGCCGCGTGCTTCTAGTCATGCGGATTGGCCGACTTTTTTAATTAATTTCTCTTTAATTATTACCAAAATCGCAAAACAATAGAGGATTTTTCTACTTGGTTTAATCAATTCTACCTGAAAACATGTAGTGATTATTACCGAATAGCATATGTGTGATATAATTCACATTTACATATTGTATTTACATACTTACATATTATATTTCATTCTGTATTGCATATATTGTGTCAGGATTTCATGATGTAAATGATTTATTACATTTTAAATTTGATGATTAATATACACATATGTAAATTAACCACAGTTTCAGATGACATGTACAGAAAGAATAATTTATATATGTAGAAATTAAAATTATGGACGATATTCTGCTGATATTGTTGTAGAATATCAGCGTAAGATTATTTTACTAAATTAATTGATAATTATTCACAATCTTTCGTAACTCTGTACTATATTGCAATTGTTGGCATTAACCGTAACGAATATGTAGTAAATGTAATAAGGGAAAATTAATTAGATTATCATTAAAAAAATTTCGATATCATATTTTGATTGCCTTAATATAATGCTTAGCTTTCAGAGTCATTGACTATGATTTTCCTGAAGTCCTCACAACTGCCACATATACGATAGTAACTTTCGGGACAATATTATTTTCAATAGATATAATACTCAATAATTGAGTCTGTTTTAATTTTCGATTAAAAAGTTGACTCAAATAATAACAATTGAAATATTAATTAAAAATTGACTAATAAGAATCAGTAAGGCGCGGTAATTGGAGCGCAAGGAAGAAGAACAAAGAAACACTTTAAACTTTCTTTTAGTACTAACTAAAAGTGTTTCTTATAATTAAATATATTAGTATATTTAATTATTAGTATATTTCTAATTACTCGTCACAATACGTGCATTAAATACGAACGTTTCATTAAAAATTTGATTTCTGTGTAATAACTTTCCGCATCTTTTTTATTTTAATCTGTAGTAGAAATGGCTTGAGTTGTGCGCGAGAAATGAGAGATGGCGTGGGAGAGGAGAATAGAGACGACCGTGATAGAGTACGCGGGCAGTTCCTTTTTGTTACTTTTAAGATATAGAGATACACACCCTTAAGTATTCTGTAAAATTTCAAACCACTAAATTTTCAGAAGTGGGATTGAACTAGCGATCGGTCAAAGTGACGAAAAGGTGTGAGTTCGTGAGTGAACGTCGTAAGGCATAATAATCACGCGCGAAATAGTTGGGAAGTCGCGCAGTCATGGCGGACGAGCATTTTAAGGTTACACAGTTAAAGGCAACCTTACGGCGATTGGAACTGCCGCAAGCAGGTGACAAAGCCACGTTACTAAAATGACTCCATGCACACGATTCCAGTGGTGCCTGGAAAGACATTGCGAGGAAAATAGCAATGGAGGAGTACGAGAAGGACCAACAGACAGACAATGAAGATTACGAGGACACGGCGACAGGACAGAGCGATCCATTCGGAAACTTGGTGACCGGCTTATCCAGAGACCTATAGCATATGAGACGCGAAAATGAGATCAACGGCAATTAGAAGAATTACGACTGAAAAGAAACACAACGGCGGGAAACAATGGCGCTCTTACCACGCCGCGCCCCTCGATTACGGCACTGGGAGAATTACTTAGTGAGTTCTCCGGTGCAGAAGACACTTTACAACTGGCAGAAGCAACTCGAACTTATCCGTGTTACGTATAATTTAGACGACAATAACACGCGCATTTTGATTGGCATGAAATTAAAGCAAAAAGCTTTAAAATGGTTCCACGTAAGACCAGAACATTTAGAGATGCCAGTGGTTGAATTAGTTGATCACCTGAGAAGAATGTTCGACCATCGTCTAGCGAAAATTGAGCTGCGACGGAGATTTGAGAAGACAGGCTGGCGTAACGATGAGTCTTTCAGCGATTACTATTATGATAAGGTAATATTAGCAGGCAAACTATCGATCGACGAGGACGAATTAATCGATTGTGTTATCGATGGGATTTCGGAGATTCCCCTGCGCAATCAAGCACGCATGCATCGCTTTGAGACGAAGGAGGATCTACTAAAAGCGTTTGAGCAGATCAAGCTACGTCCAGAAAACAAGAATCGACAGAGACGTCAAGGAAAGAAACCAAAGGACCAGATGGAAGAAAAACCGCCATCAAAATCCAAGAAGATGAATCAACAACGAGAAAAGAAGTGCTACAATTGCAATAAGGAAGGGCATATTGCAATAAATTGTGATAAGGCAAGGAGAGACCGAGGTTCGTGCTACGAGTGTGGCTCAGCGGATCATCAAAGGCGAAACTGCAAGAAGGGGAGGCAGGCGATGACAGCGACAGCGGCGGCGGCGGCAAACCCAAAGGAAACGCAAGGAGAGATTTCCAATGTGATCGTGCCGCGTGAAATTGAGAATGAATACCGCAGGCGAGCGAAACTGCAAATAAGTGCGGACAAAATAGAATATACAATTATCGCGGATTCACAATTAGATACTGCGTGCCCAGTCAGCTTAGTCAAGGCGAGATTTATTCCTTCGAGTTTAATAATGCAAATAGAAAATGAGAGTTACGAGGACATAAACGGGTCTGTGCTAGAAGTTCAAGGTGTTGTAAAAGCGAAAATTTATATTGAAGACGCGGTAGCGGAGGACGTAATATTGCGTGTTGTGCCGGAACATACCATGAGATGCGATGCGTTGTTAAGTAGAGACGCGTTAAATAAATTAGGTCTGATGATAATTAAGCAATCGCGAGAGTGTAAAATTAAAGATACCGTGAACGAAATATTAAACATCGATATGAGCGAGGTAGTAAGTGAAGAGACTGATAGGTTAGACATAAATCCAAACTTGCCGTACGCAATAAAATGTCGAGTCATAGAAAAATTTCAGATGAAATATTTTCAAGCGGAAAGGCCTGAGGAGCCGAAAATAAAGGTAGAATTAAAGTTAAATATAAAGGATAAACAACCGTTTCATTACGCGCCTAGTAGAACGGTAGGAGAAAAAAGTAAATTACGCGCTATTTTAGATGATTTATTAAAAAGAGGCATAATCCGTCCTAGTGTATCCGAGTATGCGTCGAGAACTGTATTAGTACAAAAGAAAGATGGAAGCACGCGGTTATGCATAGATTTTCGAACACTGAATAAAGTCACTGCGCGAGAAAATTATCCATTGCCAATAATTGAGGAACAAATTGAAGCGCTAGAAGGAAAACGCTACTTTACATCCTTAGACTTAAAGGAAGGATTTCACCATGTAAATGTACATAATGATAGCATAAAGTATACGGTCTTTATTACACCATTTGGTCAATTTGAGTACGCGAAAATGCCATTTGGGCTTAAGAATGCGTCAGCGCGATTTCAACGTTATGTCAATGAAATTTTTGAACCGTTAATTAGAGTGGGATTAGTTCTAGTATATATAGATGACTTTTTGATAGCGATCAAGACTGTCGAAGAACATTTAGAAGCACTTGATCGCGTTTTTAAAATATTGGTAGAAAATAAATTAGAACTACGACGAAATAAATGTAAATTTATGTACGAAAAAATTGAGTTTCTGGGGTACGTAATTTCGGATGAGGGCATACAACCAAATGATGCGGGAATAGCAGCGGTTAAAAACTTTCCAACACCTACATGTACTCGAGATGTGCAGAGTTTCATAGGTCTGTCATCCTATTTTAGAAAATTCATCAAAGATTTTTCGTTAATTGCTGGACCCTTATATGATCTAGTTAAGAAATAAGTAAATTTTGAATTTGGCACTAAACAAAGAGAAGCATTCGAATTATTGAAAGACAAGCTAACTTCGAGGCCCATTTTGTCTATATATAGTCCGACTGACGAGACGGAATTACACTGTGACGCGAGTTCACGAGGATATGGCGCAGTATTATTACAACGGAAAGTCGATCGAAAATTCCACCTAATATTTTACTTCTCCAAAGGAACGACAGAAGTAGAATCACGCTATCATAGCTATGAATTAGAGACAATGGCAATCATATATGCACTAAGAAGATTTCGCGTATACCTACAGGGTATCCCATTTAAAATAATAACTGACTGTAATGCATTGGTCATGACACTCAATAGGAAAGAGATAAATTCGAGGATTGCACGTTGGGCATTAGAGCTCCAAAATTATGACTATAAGACAGAACATAGACCCGGGAAAAGAATGCAACATGTAGATGCATTAAGTAGATCGAGTAGTATTTTAGTAGTCGAGCCCAATACGTTCGAGTTCGAATTAGCCGTATGTCAAAAACAGGATCCGACTATTGAAGAAATAAGAACGCGATTAGAGACAACGCAGTATAAAATGTATGAAATGAGAAACGGAATTGTCTATCAAAAAAAAATAAACAAATTTTATTTTTCGTGCCTCGAGCAATGGAACAAGATCTATTGCATAAATATCATAACGAATTCGGACATTTCGGAGCGGATAAAACATTAGCATTATTGCAAGAAGTGTATTGGTTCCCAAATATGAAATCTAAAATTCGCGAACATATAAACAATTGTACGAAATGTATTACTTTTTCAAGAACATCGGGAAAAGCAGAAGGACTTCTGCATAACATACCCAAAGAAAATGTGCCATTTAGCACGGTGCACGTCGACTATTTTGATCCAGTGAATAGATCGAATGCATTGAAAAAACACGTATTATTGATAGTTGATGCGTTTACGAAATTTGTGAAATTGTACACGGTAAAGACAACAGCTTCGCATGAAACAATCAAATGTCTCAAAGATTATTTCAATATATATAGCAAGCCCAAAATTTTGATATCTGATAGAGGAACTAGTTTTACATCCAGCGAATTCAAAGAATTTCTAGACGAATGTAACGTAAAACATATTAAAATTGCGACCGCCTCACCACAGGCCAACGGGCAAGAACGATATAACCGCATGTTAGCACCAGCGCTAGGCAAGCTATACGATGGTAAAGAGTGGCATAAGTCGTTGAATGAAATAGAGTATGCGATAAATAACACTGTAAATCGAGCGACAGGCGAAACATCGAGTAAATTATTATTTGGAGTATCACAGCGGGGATACATCCATGATGCATTAAAAGAATACGTAAAAGAACAAAAAGATCCGGAAGAAAGAGACTTAGTACAAATGCGAACTAATGCGGCTAGAAAGATAGAGAAAGCGAGCGAATACAACGAACAATACAAACATTAGCATGTAAACAAGAAGCGAAAGAAAGCGAAAGAATATTCGGAAGGCGACTTAGTTGTAGTAAAAAACTCTGAAACTAGAGGTAAATTAACTCCTGTATATAGAGGTCCTTATAAGATAATGCGAAAGCTGAGAAACGATCGGTATGTAGTAGCAGATGTGGAAGGATGTCAGATATCGCAAAACCCATATCAAGGTATATGGGAAGCAAATAACATGAAACCTTGGCGTGAGAGTGTAAAAGAATGCGATTCAGATAAAAGAAAATTAGAGACAGATAGCGAAAGCAGCAATTAATGACGATGAGACGGCCGGGGCGGCCTATCGTCAGGAATGGCCGAAATGTAGTAGAAATGGCTTGAGTTGTGCGCGAGAAATGAGGGATGGCGTGGCGAGAGGAGAAAAGGATGTAAGGAGGCGGGAGAGAGGAGAATAGAGACGACCGTGATAGAGTACGCGGGCAGTTTCTTTTTGTTACTTTTAAGATATAGAGATACACACCCTTAAGTATTCTGTAAAATTTCAAACCACTAAAAATCTTTATTTTATTTTGTCGATTTATCGGAATTTATCATATTAGTACATTGTAGCATAAAGATTAGAATTGTTCGGAAGAATATGCTCGCCAGATTACTGTGAAATACAACATTGTAGTACCTGTATGTCGACAGCAAAATATTATAATTTCACATATATTATTGTATAACATTCTCTATCGGGTAAGATTAATGTCACGTTGAAGGTGGATCGGAAAATCTTCTGAATCATTCGTGTTTAATGCACATATTGTGAGGAGTAATTAGAATATACTAATAACTAAAAGAAAATATAATGTGTTTTTGTTCTTCCTTGCGCTCCCTTACCGTGCCTTATTGACTCTTATTTACTAATTATTGATTAATTTTTCAATTGTTATTATTTTAGTCAATTTTCTTATTTTACTCAAAAATTAAAGCAGACTCAATTATTCAGTATCATATCTATTGAAAATATTAATGTCCCGGAAGTTGTCACCGTATAATACGTTGTAGTTCCAGGACTTCAGAAAAATCATCAATGCCTCTGAAAGTTAAGCATTATATTAAGGCAACTAAAAATATGACATCGAAATTTTTTTTTAATGTTCGCTAATCTAATTAATTTTCCCTCATTAAATTTATTACATATTGGTTACGGTTAATGCAAACAATTGTAACAGTGTAGAATTACGAAACATTAAGAATAATTACCAATTAATTTACTAAAATATTCTTACGCTGATATCCTACAACAATATTAGCAGAATATCATTCATTATTTTAATTTCTACATATATAAATTATTGTTTTTGTATGTAATCTAAAATTGTGATTAATTATTTATATATGTGTATATTAATCATCAAAATTTAAAACGTAATAAATCATTTACATCATGAAATCCTGACACAATGTATGAAGTACAGAATGAAATACAATATGTAAATATGTAAATACAATATGTAAATGTGGATTATGTCATATATATAGGCTATCCGGTAAGAATCACATGTTTGCAAGTAGAACTGATAAAACTAAGTAAAAAAAATCCTCTGTCGCTTTGCGATTTTGACAATAATTAAAGAGAAATTAATATTAAAAATCAACCAATCCGCATGACTAGAAGCACGCAGCGATGCGTTGGAAGGAGTTATGCAAATAATAACTACACGTACGAATTATGCATAACGCTGAATCCTCCCTGATTTCTTAACAACCGCGTAAAAACGGGCTGTTTCTTTTCACCGCACGTATTCTCGCGCGAATTGGCCGAAATTTTAAATTAATTTTTCATTAATCACTGCGAAGATCGTAAAACGGTAGGCAGCTTTCTTAATCAGTTTAACTCGTTCTACACGAGAGATGTGACGATTGTTACGGGATACTCTGTATAATAAATTTGTAAAAATGAAATCGAATAGATTAAAAAACATTTTAAAACAATTCGATATCATTTATTTAATTGTCCTAAGATAATTAAAGTCTTAACATTGACTATGATGTTTCTAAAGTCCTCACAACTGCCACGTAATATACAGTGGCAGCTTGCGGGACATTAATTTCAGTATATATAATATTAAATATGTGTGTTTATTGTAATGTAATTTTCGATACTGTATAATGACTATTGACATAACTAAAAGGAGGTCATAAATAAATCTGTAACAATAAATATATTTATCTTAATGAAGTTACGAAAATGTAAGGAACGTAATATGCAAATGTGTATTGTAACTTTAATATATAAATGTATAAAATGTCAAAATTTACGACAATTTGCACGAATGTGCCTATCTCGAGAACTTCAGACGTTTCCCTATCTATTGCCCTTCTATAAGCAAATATCTTAATAATATGTTACAGAGTTTTGAGAGTAGAAAAAACTGTTGAAGATTGTTAAAAGAATAATATTAAATCATAATACAATTTATATATAATTCTCTTAAAATTATTACGTCTAACGAAAATATTATCATTTCGACTTCTAATGCGTACATATATGCAATGAATTATCATCTTTCATTTATAATTTGAAATTGATATTTTCTTATTGTTAATAGAAATTAATACACTTTTAGTACAAAACAAATTAGTTCACAAAACTAGATGAATGTATGCCTCAATTATGGACATTGACGCGTAAATATTTGAACAAAGCATCAGGAATATAACTACAAAACATTTGCGATTTGACTTATACATCTATCAAAAATAAATATGCAACTCGTTAAACAATTTTTCATGAATGGATTTGGAAACAACTAAAGTTCTGGCGATAGTTACATTCTTGTACAAATAGTAGTAAATGTTAACATTTTATACATTTACGCATTAAATTTACAATACACAGTTGCCCATTATATTCTTTACATTTTCGTAACTATTATAAGATAAATTATATATATTTATTGTTACAGATCTGTAACATCCTTCTAATTATGTTGATTATGATGAGTCATTATGCGATATCGAAAATTACAGTCTTAACATTGACTATGATGCTCCTGAAGTCCTGAAAACTGTGTTACTTCCCGCAACAAAATTTTTATTTCTTATTTAAATACACAAAACTTGCCTCTATAATCTTCAATCTGTAATCTCACCGTTGAACATATCAATCTTAATCCCACCGCGTTACATATTATTGTTAATATAATTTATATTGTTAACTAAAATCTCACCACACGATACATTATTACCAATATTTCTTATTATACAGGGTGATTCTAAACAAACGTTTGTCTTTAAAATATCAAATTCTTGAATGAATTCTAAGACGATTTTTCCTCTTGCAAAATTTTGCCCGGAGCTTAGTTTTTATACTATAAAGGAAAATGGTTAACTACTTACGGAACGAGTACAAGAGGTAGGCAGGGACGGCGCGATATAGGCGATTACGTGGGGCACTCGCTGCGATCAGCTGATTGCTATACGCGATGACTGTAACAATCAGTGTGTGTGTGAGAATGTGTACGCACACACACACACATACACACACTGATTGTTACAGTCATCGCGTATAGTAATCAGCTGATCGCGGCGAGTGCCCCCTGTAATCGCCTATATCGCGCCGTCCCTGCCTACCTCTTGTACTCGTTCCGTAAGTAGTTGACTATTTTCCTTTATAGTTTAAAAACTAAGCTCCGGGCAAAATTTTGCAAGAGGAAAAATCGTCTTAGAATTCATTCAAGAATTTGATATTTTAAAGACAAACGGTTGTTCAGAATCACCCTGTATAATCCCACCGCGCAATGTATTATCGCCAATATATTCATAATACAGGGTGTCCTAGACCACCCGTACACCCCTTTTCTTTCAAAAACTAAGCATTTTAGAGAAAAACGTTTTCGACCAAAATTGTATGGTTTTGAGGGGAACATAAGATGGTGTCATTGGTTTGACCTTGGATGGCATCGTTAAGGTGAGGTCAAGGACACCTTTAATTTCTTAAATGGAACCACCTATTTTTTATTGCATATTCTTATAGCTATGTCGAGAGCTTTCCAAAACACTATAATAAAGTATTTTTTCATCAAGTACTTTTCGAGTTATAAGGCTTGAAATAATTTCTTAATTTTACATAAACCATAAAATATCTAGTAAAATATTCATTTTTCGATTATCTTACCTTAATACTTTTATGTACAAAATAATGAGAGGAATCAATTGGTGTAAAGAAAACACAAAATTGTTTCGAAAAAAAAAATGTAATTTGCAATTAACAATTACATTTTTTTTCTTAAAAACAACTATGTGTTTTCTTTACACCAATTGATTCCTCTCATTATTTTGTACATAAAAGTATTGAGGTAAGATAATCGAAAAATGAATATTTTACAAGATATTTTACGGTCTATGTAAAATTAAGAAATGATTTCAAGCCTCATAACTCGGAAAGTACTTAATAAAAACTAACTTAATTATAGTGTTTTGGAAAGCTCTCGAGGTCAGCTACAAGAATATGTAATAAAAAATAGGGGGTGCCATTTTAAAAAATTGAGGTGACCTTCACGTGACCTTCAAATGACTCTTCAAGGTCAAACCAATGGTACCATCTTATGGCACCCTCGAAACCAAACAATTTTTGTCGAAAACGTTTTTCTCTAAAATGCTTAGTTTTTGAAAGAAAAGGGGTGTACGGGTGGTCTAGGATACCCTGTATACCCATGCAGAGCGGTCCTCCTGGCATTTGACCCGCATTTGACCCTACGCTCTCGAGAAGACATCCCCGTACATCAGAGCCGTCAAATATTATATTCAAGTATACTTTAAAATAAAGTGTCTTCGAGCTTATAATCTGGGTCTTCTGCCACTTATTCTCCAACGGCTCCCGACCTCTCTTCAGGGACCTCGCCGAGGCAGTCGGTCTCCAGCAGAGAGGAATCATCTTTACATACCGAAAGACTTCATTGCCTGACTGCAACCCTCTCCCTGAGCCATCACCGAGGTAGACGGCATCCAGTGAAAGGAAGCAACATCCATACTTCAAAATACAGCAGCTCTTGGTAAATACTTAGATGAGTGTCATTCATCTAAATTCTTAATTCAATTTCATTTCAACTCAATACTAACAACATTAATTTGCATGATAATTTTAATTATTCGGGAATCTATACATTCAATAGTCCACATTTCCGCATCCCTACTCTCCATTGATTTAAACCTTAAACTTCATTTCAAATACAATTATCTTTTGATTTTATTGAATTATTGAGTGTTCAACCGGTCTTTGGTTTAAACTACAAGAGTGAAATGTCGCCTTAGAGTAGTCACTTGATGTACGGTGAGGATAACTCCTTGCGGCACAGTGAAAAAGCAATTATCCTGAGGAAAGTTTCCTTTTAACTTGGAGCTGTTGACCATTTCTTGTACATCGAAACTACTCGAAAGAGCACGGGACGCACTCTTTAAAGACAGGTCGAATCATAGAATTTGAGCTCTGATTTAGCATTGCATAAAGAATGAATATTAACTTAATAAAACTAAATCAGCAGACAGATAGACATTGACTCGCAAGCAAATCCTTCCCAACCCTCAATTAATTTAATCTCGAATTTGAAAGACTTTTATGGGACTTATCTCCTTGATAAGACGACTCGATTGACAGTGAATGAGTGCGAAACTGCTTCGGCAGGGCGAACCCAAAGCGCGGCACAGTGAAAAGGCAATTATCCTGAGGGGAATTTCCTTTTAACTTGCAGCTGTTGACCATTTCTGAAAAAGAAACTAAAGCGTCCTGTCAATCGACGTTTGATTAGGCAAAGATACAATTTCGGCCCGGTTAATTGGCAATTTTTATGAGATTGTCTTTTAATTTTGGAGCTGGTTGACGCAACCGTCAGATTGAATCTAGCCTTGAGTTCAAGATACGAGATACATCCTAGAAATTAGTGATAATACACTGGCTTAGCTTTTGAAAATTTCAATTATTATTTTAGTATATTTCATTAATTATAACCTGACATTGTAAGGTTAATACTAAGCCAAATGTTTGACAGGTGGATACATAATTAAAGTATCCAATCTCCTCATTCCTCCTCAAGCCTCTTCGATTTTCAGCAAGCCGACTCGATAGTCAAATCGAAATTTAAAAGCAAAACTAACCTTGAAACCGGCACTAAACAGCACACCAACTCACCAGGACGTGGGAGCGACGGAGCAGACACCGGGGACGTCTGGTACCACGAAAATCATGGAGAAAGTGGAAAAGTATAAATCCACTGAAAAGACGATGATCCTGAGTCCAGAGGGAAAACTAATCCCGTTTAGAACCCTGGATAAGATGATAAAGGATGACGGGGGCCGGAAAGAAGACGGAAATTCATCCGATCCCCAGAAATATAAATATATTCTGTAGAATTAAAAGATAAAATATATATATTATCATTATGTAAAAATTATTATAGAAATATTGTCCTAACCTATAATATTAAGCAAACAGTGCGAATTGGGGAGCACTTTAAAGAAAACCAGCATAAGAAAGCGAAAAGTGTAGAAAGTGTACACCAAAAGTGCACTTTAGCATATTAAGTCTAATTAAAATAGATATATATGTTAAAATATATTTAAATATGTTTAGAATAGTAAATTAACATATAATATACTATAAAAGAGTAATTGCGCAGAAATTATAGTAACGCGCATACGAAAAGTCAATTTGCGCATGAAAAGTGCAACTGCGCATAGAAATAAAGTGTAAGTAAGCGACTGCGCAAGCGCGAAGCGTCTGCGCATAGGAAAACCGTACTGCGCATGCGCAATGCGTCTGCGCACAACAAAATTCCGAAAACCAATAGGAAAGCGACCCGATTAACAGCGCGTAGCGATTGCGAACACACCGGACTGCCCAAAGGCGCTGTTGGTGGGGATGACGAAGAGTGGGCAGGCCTATATAATGGGCTGCAGAGCTCAGTCGAGAGCTTTTTCCCGGATGCGTGCGTTGCGATCGTTCGAGCCAATAGTGCGAATAGCGGAAGTTTCAATAAAACAACGTCGAGACGAGAACATTGTTCCGCGTACACGGCGATATAGTGTAAAACAAATATCGAGCTTTTTCCCGGACGAGTTCGTTAAGAATTTTTCGATAGATAGCTATTAACGCGAGTATCGGAATTTCGGATAAAATAACGAAAAGACGAGAACATTGTTCCGCGTGCACGGCGATATAGTGTAAAATAAACCGTTTTTATTAAAGCGATAATTAACTGTAATAATCCAAGTTCATTTTATTTTACTAAATATGTAGGGAACCGTTAGGAATATGTCTGGTTCTTACTCATTGATCACACGGTAGAATAGGTAAAAAGATCATTTATTCAGTTTCTAAATATACATTAATGCATGAGGTGTGAATAATGTTTAAACGGTGGTTTTTCCGGGGAACGTCGATAGCGAGAGCGTCTATAAGGGGAGTCTCACCTGGCGTAGATATAAGGGGCGCTCCCTGCCCCTTGACGATTCGGTCTGTGTACTGACGTTCCGGACCCGGTATCTACGAGACCTCTCTTGGATCCCGTCCGTTTCGTATCCGGCGTCGGTCTGGGTAGCCGCGACCGTAGTCTGTGTAGCGACCTGCGTGGATGTAGTCCTGGTGACTACGGGAGCCTGCGTGCTGGTTACTTGGACGTCCTGTGGCGATCGAGGCTCCGGAGACAAACGTGGTGGAGTATACCACGGTATCGTCGTCGCCTCGTGAACGGGAACAGGTTTCGACGGGACCGTAGATGGCGGTGGTGTGGTTACCTCTGCCGGCAGGAATTTGTCCTTGGACTTTTTAAAGGACCTCCTGACGCTTCGAGGATTGAAGGAATTACTGTGACCTGAGGTCTTGGTATGCCCTTCTGGACGCCTTAAGTTCGGCGTCAAGGAAGAGTCGTAAATGACCTTCCTGACGCCTTTGACGGAAGCCGTGGGGACTCGGACTCCTAGGATTAACTTCCGGGTGCGCGGCGTGGAGTCCTGGAGATCCTCCTTATGTCGAAAGCTACCTCTGGCCGAGGAGGTTCCTCGTGGTGAGGAGAATGCCTCGGAGAGTCGGACTCCCTGCGCCTCGTGTCCGCTGATCTTCCTGATCGTCCCTGATTGCAGTGGAGCCGGTCGCGTCCTCTTCCTCGAGATGATCTCCTCTATGCGAGGAGGCTCGTTCTCTTTTGCTGCCGTAGTGTCGCTTGGTGGTTTCTTCTCGTAAGACTTCTTCTGCTTTGCTGGGTGAGCGATCGAAGAATGGTGATTTCACTCCGCGGGGGTCCCTCTTATATTCCTTGAATGCTGATTTTGGCTTACGGGAACAGCGCAGTTGGCGTGCGACGCCTGGCGGAGGTGCTCGATACTTGGCGCGCGGTTTGTTAGCCGCTCGCAAGAAAGCAAGGTTGGCGTGTATTATTGCGTCTTGTGTGGCGTGTACCGCCACAAAATATATTAATTTAAACATATATTTGAAATGTAGCAGTTATCATTTATCCAAGTGATAAATTCCAAGATCCTAGCAACCGGTAATGGTAAGTCCATCCGGGAGTGATCTGAAAAAGAAATATTTGTTAAACGAATATTTCTGAAATAACGGTGACTTACCTGAGGAGGAATCCATAGCGGTGACGTCATCCTTCCAGCGTTGTCCAACGGCGAAGTCCAGCGTTGTCCAGCGGCGACCTGAAACAGAAAAAGAAGTATTAGAACGAGTGGAAATTCGACGGGAATACGTCGCAATATTTCCATCGTTGAAGCGCAGTCAGCGGCCATCTTGAAATCTGATACGGTGGCGTGACGCAGCGAAGCGAGGCCGGTGTCATATTCCAGGGACCTCGACTTGAGCATTGGGATTATTACCAACAAAAATCCTTGCTTGTTGGTGGATAAACAAGCTGGCGACCGTAATAACTAAAGGTAAGAGAACTACATCCTCGGATATTTTACCCATAAATAAGTCGTCCGATTACAACCTAACTAATAATTTAACAAAATCATATGAATTACCATCTGTCGATAATTTACCATCAGTCAATAAGTTACCATCGGTCGGTAACATCGAAATCTACATTACCATCGGTCGGTAAACTGATGTTACCGTCGATCGGTAAAACAGAAACCTGCGTTACCATCGGTCGATAATTTTCGTGAGTCGATAATTACCCCGAGTCGGTAATCCATTATTAACATAATACTCTTCCCCAACTACACATTAGCCGTGATAAAACACTGAATCTGCCTACTTTTCTCTCTTTATTCTTGGGTTAATAATTACTTTTCACTCAATAAATATTCAAGAGAGACCTTTTTCTTTCTATTTAACAGGTGTTGGTCAACGTAAGTAACATCGAATCCCTGTACAATACTATCCTATCTTTACTTAATTAAATGAATTATTATCTACTTAATTAATAGATGGTCCGCGTGCGACGCTCAACCCCAGGTAATCGACGCGAACTTTCCATTCGCAAAACCTCTCGTCGTATACGCCGGAATAGACGTACACAGCACTTACCGCATACTCTCATTTCGCTTGACAATGAAATCATAACGTCAACCCCTGAAACCATAGAAATAGATCTTTCAACGTCTAACGATCCAGTTACCCCTCATATTCCTGAAACCGAAGAAAATATAGAAATCCAGGAACCCCTCGATACCCAGATAGATATTCTCGCTTCAACGACACCACCTACGGAGAATCACTACACCCTCCTAGAAACAACAGAGGATCTTCCCGAAGAACTGAGCGACTTGATATTGGAAGCCGAAGAGCGAAACGTTGAGATAGCGCCAAATCCAGTAATACCAGACCAGTATAATTATTCGCCGGAAGAAGACGATTTCTATCCTCCCCCAAGCTATTCACCAGTAACTTACGAGGATCTAGACCCTTTCGCACCCTTAGAGATTCCCCAAATAGAATCCGAGATACCTATTGCAAATATCGATATCGAATATTCACATACTCTCCCAGAAATTTATGGTTACTCTCTGGAAAAATAAACTCACAATCGTTATATACTTAATATAATAAATAAACAATATTTATTAAATTTGTAAAAAAGCAGCAAAGGGTGAAATAAATAAAGAAATCTTAAATTTACATAAAACATATTTATTCTCACTCCCTCCTGAATCCTCTCTACAAGCACAATAGACCTTCAATCTCTCGGCGTCTCAGGGTATAGCCGGCCTAGCAGGTTGCCCTAAAACAAATTGAGAGATAAATTGCGTCCAACTGGGAAAGTAAGACTTCCAGACCAGTCCTGAGGAACTGGGGACGTAACAATGCAATAAAAAATAGGGAATCCCATTTAAAAAATTCTAGTTGACCTTGCTCTGACCTTGGTGACGCCACCCAAGGTTATACTCATAGCGTCAGTAAATAGATCTATTGAAATCCTACAACTTTTTTCCGAAACATTTTTTCTGAAATGCTTAGTTTTCGAGATATTTCACTGTCCTGGTACTTCTTATACACCCTGTATGTAACACCTGTGTATAGCGCAAAGAATTGTGCGTCTGTTCTTTGTACCGGGAGTCTGGATTCAAATCCGATCAAAAACATCAGATTTTATTTGATCTTGTAATGTAATGACAAACTAGTCCCTAGAGTGCGAAATTTTGCAACGAAAAGCTCCTAAATAATTCAAAATCGTTCGGAACTGATATTTAATAGACTATTAAGAATTTTCTATTTAATTATATTTATATTTCTTAAGGATAAAACAATAATAAGAGTTACATAAACGTTAAGAACTCAGAAAATATATCATAATATAAAATGATTATATTCAGGTTTAAAAATAATAGAAAGTCCTGGAATTATCGGGTTAATATATACAGGGTGATTCTAAATAACTTTATGCTTTTGCAAAAACATAATCTTGACCGAATTCTAAGACGATTTTTCCTTTGGCAAAATTTCATCCGAAGCTTAGTTTTTGAATTATTAAAGGAAGTAGTTAACGTATGACGGGTCGAATACAAGAGGCAGGCAAGGGTGGCGCGATTCACCGTCAGACGCGGGTGTTAACGCGGGGCGTCTGCTGCGATCAGCTGGTCGCTATACACATACAGACACACATGCGACCACATACATTCTCTCTCTGTCTGTCTGTCTGTCTGTTTGTCTGTCTGTCTGTCTGTCTGTCTGTCTGTCTGTCTCTCTCTCTCTCTCTCTCTCTCTCCCTCTCTCTCTCTCTCTCTCATTCGCTCACTCACCTGTAATTTTCTTTTTTTTTTTTTTACGAGAGAGGGGAAAATGCATTTTATGCATACCCACCGGTCGATCCAGTGAGTTATGTGGGACTCGAGTACCAAGTCGAATTACGAACTCGGTACTCCCTACCCACTAAAAACCCCTCTCTTTTCACGAATTTCCTTTGACACACTGTCCCTCTGACTTCCCGAGATCTGTTTTCACATAACGTCAAAAAATAGTTATTATTACCTTGTTCGATGACTTTTGATGTATTGCTGTAATTGCTTGAAGGAGAAATGAATTTTCCGATAGATCGTACGTTCTCAAATTTAACGTAGATATCACGTTGCAAAAGACAAGAAATCCACACTAAATTATTAACTGAAAGTTTTTCTCCTTTTATGAACTGTATTCTTTTATAAACTTTAACGTAATCACATTTATTTACTCACTCGATGAGACGAGAAATTTACTAATGACTCTCACTAATCACTATTAATCACTGTCGAATAATAACTGTTGGCGATTAAAAATCACTCGATGAAAGAAACACGCGCGGACACGTTACTACACGACGCGACGACGCGACAATGCGACGATAATTACTCGGCGACTGCAAGCAGTTTTTTGTCATGGTAGGTTGCGGTAGGTTAAGGTACTACTGGCGCAATCGAACGCGATCATGTGTTCGATTGAAGAATGCGGTAAACATAATAAACATTTAACATATTAATATTATTATTATCATGAATGTGTGTGATATCCATACATCGTATGATATCTATTTAAAAATTAATTAGATTAAATAAGTGTTTTTAAAATATTTATTACTTTTACTATTATCATACAAAATATTAATATTAAATATTTATTTAAGATAATAGTAAAAGTAATAAATATTTTAAAAACACTTATTTAATCTAATTAATTTTTAAATAGATATCATACGATGTATGGATATCACACACATTCATGATAATAATAATATTAATATGTTAAATGTTTATTATGTTTACCGCATTCTTCAATCGAACACATGATCGCGTTCGATTGCGCCAGTAGTACCTTAACCTACCGCAACCTACCATGACAAAAAACTGCTTGCAGTCGCCGAGTAATTATCGTCGCATTATCGCGTCGTCGCGTCGTGTAGTAACGTGTCCGCGCGTGTTTCTTTCATCGAGTGATTTTTAATCGCCAACAGTTATTATTCGACAGTGATTAATAGTGATTAGTGAGAGTCATTAGTAAATTTCTCGTCTCATCGAGTGAGTAAATAAATGTGATTACGTTAAAGTTTATAAAAGAATACAGTTCATAAAAGGAGAAAAACTTTCAGTTAATAATTTAGTGTGGATTTCTTGTCTTTTGCAACGTGATATCTACGTTAAATTTGAGAACGTACGATCTATCGGAAAATTCATTTCTCCTTCAAGCAATTACAGCAATACATCAAAAGTCATCGAACAAGGTAATAATAACTATTTTTTGACGTTATGTGAAAACAGATCTCGGGAAGTCAGAGGGACAGTGTGTCAAAGGAAATTCGTGAAAAGAGAGGGGTTTTTAGTGGGTAGGGAGTACCGAGTTGGTAATTCGACTTGGTACTCGAGTCCCACATTACTCACTGGATCGACCGGTGGGTATGCATAAAATGCATTTTCCCCTCTCTCGTAAAAAAAAAAAAAAAAAAAAATTACAGGTGAGTGAGCGAATGAGATAGAGGGAGAGAGAGAGGGAGAGAGAGAGAGAGAGAGAGAGAGAGAGAGAGAGAGAAAGACAGACAGACAGACAGACAGACAGAGAGAGAATGTATGTGTTCGCATGTGTGTCTGTATGTGTATAGCGACCAGCTGATCGCAGCAGGCGCCCCGCGTAAACACCCGCGTCTGACGGTGAATCGCGCCACCCTTGCCTGCCTCTTGTATTCGACCCGTCATACGTTAACTACTTCCTTTAATAATTCAAAAACTAAGCTTCGGATGAAATTTTGCCAAAGGAAATATCGTCTTAGAATTCGGTCAAGATTATGTTTTTGCAAAAGCATAAAGTTATTTAGAATCACCCTGTATATATAATTAATTGCATATTACCAAGTCGGTTCTGGAATTTATCGGGTTAATACATATTGCATATTTCCAGGTCGTCCTGGAACTATACCTATGACATAAAAAAGTTCCAGGCCCGACCTCAAAGTTACAAAAAGACCTGGAAATTATCGTTGTACATCTAAAATGGACCTGGAATCAACTCTATGACATATATATATATATATATATATATACATATAATATATATATATATATACTATATATATATACAGGGTGTCCCATTTTAATGTCCCACCCCAAATAACTTTCTTATTTTTAATTTTAGAAAAAGATGTTTCAGACAAAAGTTGTATGGTTTCAATGGGGACATAAGGTGGTGTCATTAGTTTGACCTTGAATAGTTGCTTCAAGGTCACGTGAAGGTCACCGTCAATTTTTTAAATGGAACCTCCTACTTTTTATTGCATATTCTTGTAGCTTATCTCGAGGGCTTTCCAAAACACTATAATAAAATATTTTTCCCTCAAGTACTTTTTGAGTTATAAGGCTTGAAATCATTTCTTAATTTTACATAACCGTAAAATATCTTGTAAAATATTCATTTATCGATTATCTTACCTTAATATTTTTATGTACAAAATAATGAGAGGAATTAATTGGTGTAAAGAAAACACATAATTATTTTTAAGAAAAAATATGGAATTGTTAATTGCAAATTACATATTTTTTTTAAATAACTGTGTTTTCCTTACACCAATTGATTCCTCTCATTATTTTGTATGTAAAATTATTAAGGTAAGATAATCGAAAAATGAATATTTTACAAGATATTTTACGGTTTATGTAAAATTAAGAAATTATTCAAGCCTCATAACTCAAAAAGTACTTAACGAAAAGGTACTTAATTATAGTGTTTTGGAAAGCTCTCAAGATAAGCTACAAGAATATGCAATGACAAATAGCAGGTTCCATTTAAGAAATTGAAGGTGACCTTCATGTGACCTTCAAATAACTCTTCAAGGTCAAACCAATGGTACCATCTTATGGCCCCCTCGAAACCATACAACTTTTGTCTGAAACATTTTTGTTTGCTGAGCTTAGTTTTTGAGATATTTTACTGTCCAAGTTAAAATGGGACACCCTGTATATATATATATATATACACACACACACACAAGATTACTCTGGATAATATATCTAATAAGATTGTATAATCAATTTATTTTGCGTAGAAGATTTCAAGGAACACAAAAGTATGAATATTTTCCTGTTTATAAAAATATAGAGAAAAAAGTAAGGAAAAAAGTTACATATATTTGTACTCTGTTTTCTCTCTCTCTCTCTTTCTCTCCTCTCTCTCTCTCTCTCTCTGTTTCTATTTCTGCTTTATTACATATTTTATTTTTATTTATATGTGCAAAAATATTATATACATATATTGTTTTAAATATTTTGTATATTATTTATTTTTATATTTGATTTTATATTACTGTTAGTTCTTTCAGGCTCTCATTTTTATAACAATATACATACATTTTTATATTTTTTAAATATTTATATAAATATTACGTGTAGTAATTAGGCTGAATATATAACTTATATTCAATGTAATTATTTGTCAAAGGTTTATTCAGTTGAATATACATCGAGATTCATTATACAATATATTTGAGAATAGAATGGGCCCCTCCATCGCCCATTCTCGTGAGAACGCAACCATAATATATTTTTTCGTCTCTCCAAAAATTGCAAACGAGTCATTTGCATTTGAGGTTTTTTCCAAAGTTTATTGGAATTTTGACCACTTTGGAAAAGGCGACAGTTCATTTTTTGCGATAATGTTAAGAAAATGTTGCCTCATATATTCCACGCGATTGGAATATTTCTCATTGCAAGGATTTCCTCCTAAGGCTATAGCTGTAGCGAAAGCTGCAGCATAAATTCCACAACAAGTGCCATCAGGTTGTGTTTGAACCTTTTCAAATATTATATTATTGGCACTTATTTGTGGGTAACGGCGATGAATGTAATTTTTTTCTTTAGATACTAATTTATCGTATGTACAACCAGGTATACTGTCGTACACTCGAAGCTTGGTACCTTGGTCGAAAAATATACATCGCCAGTGATCACTGCAATTCCCTCCAATAATTTGTAAGCTTTTGTCACTACGACGCTTCAATTATATGAGGATATTCCAAATATAACACACTTTGTGTTTCAAAATGAGAATTATTTCTAATGACACGTAAAAATCGACCTAATGATTCGTCGTTTATTTTGCTATGTATAGGCAATACATTATTTTTTACTAAATTAAAAGGAGCAATCAAGTTATCGAGAAACTCTTTCTGTCTTGCCATATCGTTTTCAGTTAGCTCTTCTTTATTTTGTGAGTAACTGACAACGATGCAATCGTCATCTTGTTCTGCATTCAAAGCAGTAACAGCAGTAATAGTTGCTTCCATCGGTAAAATATTCGATTCGCAACATTGAATGTTTTCAATATTTTCGTCTTTCATATTACATAGTCGATGACTTTTTTGGTTAATTATTTTTTCAGCTGCTTCTTGTTGAGCTTCTATTATATATCTTGGATTTCTAATTGGCATATGTCTATTATGCCGACTATCCAAGATTTCTGGAAGCATGCAATCGTAATAAAAACGTGTTAAATAGGGCAGCATTTGTTTATTCCAAAATTCATTATCCCTATCGACACGTACTATTTTTAAGCTTTTGGCGTCCACACAGCAAAAATAGAATAATTTCGCTGCGTTATATTTAATTGGCCTTGAATTTGATAAAAAAATCGATGATTCCGATTCATCTTATTTGGATTTTTCTTATCAAAGATGCCTTTTAGTTGAGGTAGCGTCTTTATTGCCTCTTCTGCAGTTAAATTCTCAGCTGACAGAGGACATTTTATTTCTACCAGACCATCTTCACCTATGAGTCCATCAGATGAAGCACCCAAGCATGGATTTTCAATATCAATGAATAATCCACAAACTTTAATCTCCTTTTTTAATGTTACGGCTAATTGTTTTTTTGCAATTCTTTCCATCTCGCGATCATTTCATAGTCGCGGTATCGATAGAGGGAGGGAACAAAATGTTCTTTACAATTGCGGCGCAAGATGTTGTCGGTCTCATGCGACATACGATTTCAAAATTAGACGCCGTTAACATTTCTTGTCTCAACGACTGCCACAAATCTGATTCACTTTGCTCCACAGTGTCACGTTCTATTTGTCTCCAATTTTTCCCATTTTCAAACAACATTTCCAAATGATTTTGCCGAAGTTGCTCAAAAACATCGGGTGGAAGATCTGGTTTTCGTGATTGTGGGCCATAATAACTATCTGTTCCTTGTTCTCTTTTAAATTTTTTTTATCTTCCATTCATTTCTCGAGATTCTCTGGTTTTTGCAACTTTTAGTTGTCGTCGCTTTTCCACAGTCTCGACAATGGGAGGAACATTTTTACTCATATTTTTATGCACTTGCGTGAAAACTTGTTGGGTATTATATTGCACAACTGCTCCCGCAACTCTAGCATTATAGGAACCTCTGTTAGCAAAATTAATACGCTTTCCAGCAGTTTCTTTGCAAATTATTGAATTAAATGATTCTGCAGGATTGTTGGTGAATTTCCGCAATAAGCTGTCGGAATATCCACTCAAATAAACGATAGCAGTCTCTACTTTCTGATAAAGACCGTGCTGTTTGAGAAACGGTACATAATTCTTCGTTTCATCACACTTATACCGCATTCCTTACATCGTTTATGTTCACCAAATAGATGGCTAGGAATATTTAGTATATCTTTTTGTAATTCCATAGCCTTTTTATGGTCAGGTTGCATTTCCTCTTTTCGCAAATCAATTGCTTTTATTATCTCTTTTCGTATTTTTAATATGTTACTTTTTACAACATTTCGTAGCTGAACAAAACCACGCTTTCTATGCATTTTTTTGTTGAGTTGTCATTGCTACAGCTCTCAACTTTTTGCACAGATTGCGAAGCAAATGATTAGTGCATTCTATTTTTTTTACGGTTATCTGTTGTTCGCAATATGGTTTGCTATCAAGGATGGCCTGATAAACGCTACTATCACCATCAGCAATAACCGTTCTGTAAGTTATTCCATGCATTTCCAGGCTACTTTTGAAACCTTCTGCAATGGCGTCGCTCTCCATGCTTGTAGAGCTTGCATTACGATCGAAATTTTTGTAACATTTATGATATCTTGGTTCGATTTGGTTTCGTTCCGCAAAATCATAGATGGAGCAAAATTTGTTGTGGATACCAACGAAGAGTACTTTCTTCGTGCGGTAACCAATTATAGCACCAACGCCGGAAAGAGAATCGTAGGCGTTGCCGTACGATCTCTTCATCCAACTACCCTCTGCTACAATGGTTATATATGGAATACCGTTTATAATTTCATTTCTCTCAAGAGCAAGTTGCTTTTCAGCTTCGGCAGCCATTTTCATATTTTCCACGGCTGTTTTCTCGAAATTATCGATTATATTTTCTCGATATTTTACATAAGTTTTATCGGCCATACATGGAATATCCATGGATGCACACAGCTCTTCCAGCTGAGCAAAGCCAATTCCAATTGTAACAGTTCCTGTTACAGCAGCCGTATTAATGTCCAATGTTTCCGGTTCTGTAGGTTCTGACCAGATGTTCGCTTCATAATTGCACATTTGGCACTTGAAGAACAACTGCGTCATTAGTCCACGACGAAGAGACTTTACAAGTTTCCAATCTTTAAACTGGCACTCTACTCCTCGTGCGTGATTATCAAATGTTCTATGGATTTCATTCCACATAAAAGAAATGTCGACAATGCGGCGGCCTTTGGGCATGCTTTCCTGGATACGATTTATATCCAGAGGGCTATTATCGATAACAAAATTGTTATCTTCGCAAAGTTCAACATTTTTATAACACATACCTGTATTTGAAGATAACTCCAGGCATTGCATTGTTTGGATATTAACTTCCGAATCTATCATATCGGAAGATTCTACCGATTTCTGAAAATCGATGGATTTGTTAGTATCCTTCATGCTCCTGGAGTCATTTGTCTCTTCCTTCATCAGTTTCAATAACTGTCGCCTGTAAAAAAAATTAATGGATTGTGTAAAAAATATTATTACAAAAAATAAATATTACATTTACTTTATGTATTTTCCATAATCTTAAAAAAATAAAATCTGAAAAATAAATGCAATCCTTTATTTACAAAATTTTACATAATTATTATTGAAAATTAACTATGGCAAATAATATGGCATATTTAGATAACATCAATACTTGTTCAATAAACCAAAGCGCGCATGCAAACAACATTTGAAATAATGTATTTTTTAAAATAATCAACACACGAATAAATCGTCCCTGGATTTTTAAAATAATCAGCACACGAATAGATCGCCTCTGTAATTATTTTTTACAACCAGCACAGAAATAATCGCCTCTGGATTATTTTTTACAACCAGCACACGAATAATCGCCTCTGGATTATTTTTTACAACCAGCACACGAATTATCGCTTTTGAGATTATTTTTTACAACCAGCACACGAATAATCGCCTCTGGATTATTTTTTACAACCAGCACACGAATAATCGCCTCTGGATTATTTTTTACAACCAGCACACGAATAATCGCCTCTGGATTTTTTCTTTATAACCAGAACGCACATGCAAACCGTATCTGGTATCAAATATCTTAGAAAGTAACCAGTACAAGAATAGATCGCCTCTGGGATTATTTTTTACAACCAGCACACGAATTATCGCTTTTGAGATTATTTTTTACAACCAGCACACGAATAATCGCCTCTGGATTATTTTTTACAACCAGCACACGAATAATCGCCTCTGGATTATTTTTTACAACCAGCACACGAATAATCGCCTCTGGATTTTTTCTTTATAACCAGAACGCACATGCAAACCGTACTTGGTATCAAATATCTTAGAAAGTAACCAGCACACGAATAAATCGCCTCTGGGATTATTTTTTACAACCAGCACACGAATAATCGCCTCTGGATTTTTTCTTTATAACCAAAACGCACATGCAAACCGTATCTGGTATCAAATATCTTTGAAAGTAACCAGCACACAAATAAATCGCCTCTGGTTATTACTAACTACTATTACTATTAACTACTATCTGGTTATTACTAACTACTATTACTATTACTAAAAACTACTACTACTGTTACTATTAACACTACATTATATACAATAGACAAATTTTAATTGAAGCTCAATAAATGATTGCTATCTTATTCTTCAGAGATTTTATTTCTTTCAAGATTATTCTAAATTAAAAATCAGGAAGTGTATTATGCATTTTTGTATATTATAAATATTTAATGTCATTAAAATTTTATTAAAATTAGATATTATAAATATTTTATTTTAGAAATCGACTTTTTATGTTGAATAAAATTTTGTGAAAAAAATGTGAAATAAAATGCATAATTCATTCTTTTTAATATCTATAAATATTCGCATGAATAATATATGAATTATTTTTCAGTGATACTGAAATATTAGAATAATAAAAAAGTATAATAAAATATGTAAAAAGATAAATAAAATTTTTTATAACAAATAAGTTTAAATTTCATATTAAACTGTTATTTGTTTTATAATTTTTTTTTTTTTTCCTGGCCGGGAGGTGGAAATCCTTTATGGAGACCCCTGGGTCGGCCCAGGGGTACTGCGGGACTGAGTGCAATGGGAAAGTGGGGGTAATAACCCCCACTTCCCGTACGTTACCCGCTAAAACCGCCCCCCTGGGGGGGCGACCCGAGAGTCGCCCCCCCACCACCGTAATCCATCCTTCTCCATACGCCCTTCCGGGAGGAACCCCACATTTAACACATTACTTCTCCCGGGAGAGCGGAGTCTGCGCTTATAACGCTCTACAGTAACAATGATCATTCATAGCACATAGGACATAAGGGATTAAATGAAGATGGAGATGAAAGTGAGAAGAAAATTGGAGTTGAGGATGTAGGATATAAATGAAGATGATGTTAGTGATGATGATAGTAATAATGATAACGATTATGATGATGATGTTATTGATGATAATAATGATGATGATAATGGTGATGATAATGATGATGGTGATGATGATAATGATAATGATAATGATGATGATGATAATGATAGTGATGATAATGATGATGATAACGATATTGGTCCTACACTCCATTGTCGTCCACGTCGTCGTCCTCATCAACAGTCCTCGGGGGCCTTCCCCTTCGCCTCCTAATCCTCCCCACCGGAGGGAGGGGAGTACCCTGGGGAGCCCAGAGGGGGTACCGCCAGGAGCTGAACCTGAGCTTGTCGCTCCCTTTCATCTGCTTCTTTTGTGGCCATTACGGCCTCCGTAAACTCGGTCACCGCTAGCCATGCCTCGCCAGAACCAAGCATCGCCGCAACCATATGCTCGAGGGTCATGTCCGCAGCTCGCCGCGCAAGATCAGCAAGGTCGGGATCCACGTCCTCGTCATCAATCAAGCCCACCATCGGGTCGATAGCCAAGACCGGGTCATCATCTGCCGTCACCAGACTGCCACCCAGTATCCACGTCGGAGCAGGGGCCGATCCCGGAATGAAAGAAGCTCTTCCTATTTTTCTAATGAGCTGACTCCTTTCAGCCTGCCATCTACTGCAGTAGGACAGTGTGTGCTCAGGCGTATCGACGTCGCCCGAGTCACATGCCACACATGTTGGATCAGGAACTCGTCGGATCCTATGTAAATAAGATCCAAAACACCCGTGTCCACTGAGCACTTGAGTGAGACGGAAGGTAAGACCTCCGCTCCTCCTATTCATCCATTCGTTAAGACACGGAAGAATTGCCGAGATTGTTCTGGTACCTGCCAGACCCGGGCTAGCCAAATAGGTGGCCCACTTTTCAAGGGTCTTGTCGCTCTCCTGCACGCGTATCCCGACCAAACATCTTCTATCATAGGTCCCCTCCGACCTAAGAACCGACACCCGCTCGGCAGTTCTTCGCCGCTCGTCCGCCATGAGGGATAACGGGGGAATCCTCGCGAGCAACAACGCAGCGTCGAGAGATATCGTTCTATACGCTGCAATAACCCTCACTGCTACCGTATGGAGCACCTTATTCACGATCCATTGCGATTTTGCAGATGCCTTTAATGCATCGCACCATATCGGAGCCACATAAAGAATAACGGATAATACAACGTTAGCATATAGACGCCTTTTAGCCTCGCCTGGACCTCTGAGATTGGGCATCAATCTGCAGAGGGCTCTGATGACTTTACTCGCTTTTTCGGCCACTTGCACAAAATGCTCGTTAAAATTGAGCCGTTCGTCTATAATAACACTTAAGTATTTCATACATTTCTTAGTCTGTATGACATCTCTATCGACGCGGATATCGGGGTAGGATCTCACTCCCCTGCGTCTCGACAAAAGAACCGCTTCCGTTTTCCGACTAGCAACTCTAATTCCGATACAGTCGATTCTATCCAGAGTCCTCGCAACCTGCAGATTAGCGCGCCTCACTGCCGTATCGACCATATCCGCCGATGCAAGAATAAGTATATCATCGGCATAACATATTAATTGACAGCCATGTTCAACTCCGCCTCGAAGAACCCGATCGTAGCCAATATTCCAAAGCAGTGGGCCAAGGACAGAGCCTTGGGGAACCCCTGCTGTCATCGGCCTGACTTCAACGCCGCCAGATATGACATATTCCACAGATTTCTCAAATAAGTAACCATCGATGATCCGCTTCAAGTAATCGGGAAATTCCTTTCTCGACATCGCATCTCTGATAATTGGCCACGGCATTGAATTAAAGGCGTTTCCAATATCGAGACTGACAGCTAGAACAACGCCGCCTTCTCGAAACGCCATTTCCGCCGTATTTTTCAATCTCATCAAGGCATCACACGTAGATCTACCGGCTACGAACCCATATTGGTCCTCGGATAAGGCTGCATCTTCCGATTCCACCATCCATGCGTTAATCCTACTGGCGATAATCCGCTCCAATAATTTTGCGATATCCATAAGCAAACAAATCGGCCTTACCTTAGGCGCCTCACCTTCAGGGGTGACTCCCTTCGGGATTAACACGAGCCTAGCTCGTTTCCACAATCGCGGAAAAGTACCGGATCTAAGACATGCGGTGTAACATTCTGCAACTTTTTCCATCATTTCAAAAGGAGCCATCTTCAACACTCTCGTAGGAATGCCGTCCAAACCCGGCGCCGAATTACGAGCACTGTCTTTAATAGCGCGGTATATCTCCGTGACATCGACTGTACATTGATCGTCCCAGAAGGGGACTGACCAGACTGTGCGCGGATCTGTCTCCGTACCATTTGGAAAGAGCCCATCTATTAGTGTTCGGACTAGAGGTGGATCCATTGTCTCCATTAGCGCAGCGGTTGCCGGTCGCAAGCGGCCCAGGACCAACTTATAAGGAAGGCCCCAGGGGTCCTCGTTAATGAGGTTAAGCAGTTCGCCCCACGCGCGAGCCTTTGCGGCGACAATTGCCACCCGCAACTTCTTTTTAGCCTGTCGGTAAGACTGCCGACAAATATCGGCATCACGTTGATCTGTGAAGCATCGCGCACTCCTAGTGGCGACTCGACACCACCTACGTCATTTGTTTTATAATTATTTTTTAATAATTTATTATCAGACCCCTTATTAATAATTTAACATGTTACTTTAATAAATATCATGTATGCGAAAGTAAATTATTCCGAATTCATATGATGGAACATGAATAATATTTATTAATGTGACAAACGCTGCGTTTCGATCCACATCGGATCCTTTTCAATGTCTGATAACGAAGTAATAACGGTCGACATGGGAATACAAGTCAAATTGTAAGAACACAATAATAATATATACATAAGTTTCGGAAACGCAAAAACGCGAGAAATGTACTGTTTACAAAGTCATAGAAGTCGAAAGTAGATACGCAACAAAACGGACGATTCGAAATTTCCATTAAATAAAAGCGCAATGTAATATTCATGATCAAAGTAACATAAAGAAATCGAAAAGAAAAAATCAATAATAATTAACTCCGCAATATAACCAAAGAAATGCGCTGCTCACCTCATAAGTAGAAAAAACGGAGAAATATTCCAGAACGCATGTGTCCAACGTTCATACCTGATCATAAACTGATAATCCATTGATCAATGAAAGTAAATAATCTTGATGGTCCAATCCTTGAAAATAATGGAAAAATTGCAAGATAACGCTTAAGAGGTGATAGCCTGTAAAAGAAACTAAACAGAGCAACACATCCTCCGGATACACTACGGATACAGAAATAAAAGAAAAGTAAATGATTAATACAAAGAATATATCATAAAACAGGAATCGAGAAAAATACATACGAGTCAACGAGTACGAAAGCAGTCTTAGAATCTTTATACAAATCTCACAACGGTGCGAACATGCACATCCTTGCGATATATCGAAATACGCAGGACTGAGGCGTGCGACCGTGTATCACCGAAAGCGTGAAGCGTCAGGGGAGGGGGGGAGGTTAGGGCAGACGTCACGAAACGGACAGAGACAGAAACAAACGAACCGGGATATATGAGCTTACTAAGAGAATTTATGTATGATTGGTAGATATAATTTATCCAAAAAATCCGTATCACTCTGAATGTTAATGCTGTGGTTTTGCTTAGAGATGTGTAACATTTCAGCAATTAGCCTCTTTCTGTAACTGGGCTCTTCGTCTAAAATGGAAACATTATTCCAATCAAATTCGTGGCTTTCTAATCTATGAAGGGACACGACAGAAAGCGGGACAGTAGTTTTGTTAATGTCCGACCGGTGTTCTTTCCTAGTGAGTAGTTTTCTTTTTGTTAGTCCCACGTACGAGGCTTCGCAATTTAAACAGCTGATTTTATAAATTACATTTGAGTGGTGGGTTTTTGGTAACGGATCTTTATATAATCTAATAAGAGAATTCAATTTGTTATTAACTGTGAAAGCCAATCTCTTATTAGTATAATTTTTTATATCAGAAACAAATTCTTTAGGGAGACTAATAGAAAAAGGGATGGTAAAGGAAGGAGTAGGAGAGGGGGGAGGTTGGGAAAGAACAACAGAATTATTATTAGTATTAGAAACCAGGAATTTTAATCTTTGAGAAATGGTATGAAAAATGAATTTAATAGGATAACCATTATTTAACAGGGTTGAAACTATAAAAGAAAAATTCTCATTATGAAACCGAGGGTGTGAAAGTTTAAACACTCTATCAGTAAGGCCGATAATAACTCCCTTTTTGTGTGACAGAGGATGGTGTGAGAAAAAAGATCAAGAGACACGGTAGTGTCTTTGCTAAGTCCCAGCGTAAGCAAAAAATGCACTCCGTGTATTATTACGCGAGTCGGATTGAGAGTATAACTCGATATTTTTATTTCTCATATAACCGCTCAACGGATCGAGTTCTTAGTAGAATTAATCGATAGCTTGGGTTTAAATTAAATAATAAAAGTGTTTTTATTTTTGCGCTACGTGCTCTGTAAACGGAGATATCATGATGCAAAGTCTGAAATGTGAAAATTTCGATTAAGAAACGTCGTCATGGTCGTCATCAACTCCTCTTAACGTAACAAAGAAAATACAGAAATACGTTTCCAACGTCTGCCACAAGAATGCGCTAGCAGTGATTCACGCGACGCAGCATTAGTAGCGCTCTGTGGCGTTAACGGTGCTTATAAATATGTTGTAAAAGGTTAAGTGTGTCACTTCAGGTAATTATATAAAATAATTAATAATATACATATAACATTTATATATTTAGTAAAAATCTACCTGAAAAAGTCGGCTTCCTATACCAATTAAATTCAATGTAATTATTATTGATTATGATGGTTGTGTCGAGAAAATTTATACAGTTGTTCTTTGAATATTCAATAGTAAAGCGTAATCTACTATGGAACGAATTAAAAACATTCAAGATGAGCGGGATGTGTTGCTTAGGAGCAGCAAGAACAATATCATCTACGTAACGGACATAAAAGGGAAGGAAAACAGGAAGGGAAGAAATTGCTCTATCCTCTAGATCGGACATTATAATATTCGCCAAAATCGGCTAAAGCGGAGATCCCATCGGAGTGCCAAAAATCTGTCTATAAATAGTATTGTCAAATTGAAAGTAAGTGGACTCCATAATTAATTTTAAAGAAATCAAAAATTCATTGTAAGGAGTACTGATTTCATTTTTGATTAAATGCCAACGTTTAGCTATCCCTCCAATAACTAGATCTAAGGGGACGTTAGTAAAAAGGCTCACAAGGTCCAACGAAATTAAATCGTAATAATCGTCCAGAAACATATTATTGAGTTTTTTGATTAAGGCAAAACTATGTATTTTCAATATGACTATTAGGAAAGGGTAAATTTTTATATAAAATATCATTGAGGAATGCAGCAAGAGGATAGAGGACTATTGATAGACGAGATAATAATGCGTAATGGACAATCATTTTTATGAATTTTTGGCAGTCCGTAAGCGCGTGGTAAAATTCCATCAGTATTTAATAAAGATCTGTAAGTACCGATCGGAATGTAATCATTTCTTCGCCAGCGTTGTAACAGGTCTTTTAATTGCGCAGTGATTTTCTTTGTTGGGTCACAGTTCACAGCAACGTACGTTTCTTGATCTGACAAGAGATCGTGCATCTTATTGAGATAATCAGTTCTATCGAGAGAGACCGTCACATTCCCTTTATCAGCCTTCGTGACAACAATATCGGGATGATCAAACAAGAATTTTTTAGTAATTTTGGTCAGGGAAGACAAGTGGGAGTCAATGTGAGAAAAGGAAGGAGGAGAAGACAAACATTCAAGAGTCTGAACTGCGAGGCATCTGATGTTAGCAGTATCAGGATCAGTCCTGAAAATATTACTTTCAACGCTTTTTATGAAATCAAAAATGAAACGCTGTGAATTATGGTGGGAACGCAGACAGAATTTATCTCCTAATTGTAAAAGGGATTGAACTTCCTGAGATATATCAATTTTATATAAATTAATAAACCAACTATTATTGACCGAGTTAATAAGCGACACATTGTCACGAGGATGGAAATCGTTAGGATTTACATGTATGCTAAAGGAGGTGTGAGAGGAAGGAGGAACAGTGGGAGCAAAGGAAAATGAAGGGGGGGGGGTGTTGTTCATGGGGACGAGAGGAAGTGAAAGATCGTAATTTTTGCACACAAAGAACACCGGTCGGACATTAACAAAGCTACTGTCCCGCTTTCTGTCGTGTCCCTTCATAGATTAGAAGGCCACGAATTTGATTGGAATAATGTTTCCATTTTAGACGAAAAGCCCAGTTACAGAAAGAGGCTAATTGCTGAAATGTTACACATCTCTAAGCAAAACCACAGCATTAACATTCAGAGTGATACGAATTTTTTGGATAAATTATATCTACCAATCATACATAAATTCTCTTAGTAAACTCATATATCCCGGTTCGTTTGTTTCTGTCTCTGTCCGTTTCGTGACGTCTGCCCTAACCTCCCTCCCTCCCCTGACGCTTCACGCTTTTGGTGATACACGGTCGCACGCCTCAGTCCTGCGTATTTCGATATATCGCAAGGATGTGCTTGGCATGTTCGCACCGTTGTAAGATTTGTATAAAGATTCTAAGACTGCTTTCGTACTCGTTGACTCGTATGTATTTTTCTCGATTCCTGTTTTATGATATATTCTTTGTATTAACCATTTACTTTTCTTTTATTTCTGTATCCGTAGTGTATCCGGAGGATGTGTTGCTCTGTTTAGTTTCTTTTACAGGCTATCACCTCTTAAGCGTTATCTTGCAATTTTTCCATTATTTTCAAGGATTGGACCATCAAGATTATTTACTTTCATTGATCAATGGATTATTAGTTTATGATCAGGTATGAACGTTGGACACATGCGTTCTGGAATATTTCTCCGTTTTTTCTACTTATGAGGTGAGCAGCGCATTTCTTTGGTTATATTGCGGAGTTAATTATTATTGATTTTTTCTTTTCGATTTCTTTATGTTACTTTGATCATGAATATTATATTGCGCTTTTATTTAATGGAAATTTCGAATCGTCCGTTTTGTTGCGTATCTACTTTCGACTTCTATGACTTTGTAAACAGTACATTTCTCGCGTTTTTGCGTTTCCGAAACTTATGTATATATTATTATTGTGTTCTTACAATTTGACTTGTATTCCCATGTCGACCGTTATTACTTCGTTATCAGACATTGAAAAGGATCCGATGTGGATCGAAACGCAGCGTTTGTCACATTAATAAATATTATTCATGTTCCATCATATGAATTCGGAATAATTTTCTTTCGCATACTTTACATCCATTGCTTGGTCCATAAAGCCTGTTTTTGATTTTCGATTTGATTTTATCTTACGGACTATTCTCCAATTTCTAATTAAATAACATGTAATTGTAACAAAATGTTTTTGATAAAAAAAAAATATAAAAGTTAATGTTAATATTATGAAAAATTTTTGGATAATAAGATCATGAAAATTAAAGGCAATAATTTGTTATAAAACATTATATTTTTTTACATTTCTTATTTATTTTTGAATTTTAAAATTTGTTAATATTTTTTATTTGTCATATACAGGGTGTTTCATTTTAATCCGACCAGTCGAATATCTCGAAAACCAAGCCCGGGAGAGAAAAATATTTCAGACAAAAGTTGTTTGGTTTCGAGGGGGCCATAAGATGGTGACAATGATTTGACCTTGAACAGCCATTTGAAGGTCACATAAAGGTCACCTTAAATTTCTTAAATGGAATACCCTATATATTTTTGCACATTCCTGTAGCTGACATCGAGAGCTTTCCAAAACACTATAATTAAGTACCTTTTCGTTAAGTACTTTTTGAGTTATGAGGCTTGAAATAATTTCTTAATTCTACATAAACCGTAAAATATCTAGTAAAATATTCATTTTTCGATTATCTTACCTTAATACTTTTACGTACAAAATAATGAGAGGAATCAATTGGTGTAAAGAAAACACATAGTTATTTTTAAGAAAAAATATGGAATTGTTAATTGCAAATTACATATTTTTTCTTTAAAACAACTTTTCAAGGTTATTTGAAGGTCACGGCGATTATTTTTGACGTCTTTGACCTTATCATCGATATCCAAGGTTATTTTAAAGTCACATTTTTTTATCCTATCTTTAGCATTATCCAGGGACAACGACGTGGACGTAATAGGATTATGTCCCCTTTGGGGTGCTTGATTAGAGTGAGTCCCCTTGCCTCTCACTTTTCGGGGTGCTTGATTACAGTGAGTCCCCTTGCCTCTCACTTCCCTCCAGAATTCAACGTAGGTGCTCAAAGACACCACCATTTTGTTGAATACATAATTCTATTCGCTGCTGAAATTGCTCTACTGTTCTGTGTAATACAGCCCTTGGGATGTTTTCACAAGCGGTTCGAATTCTGTGCATCATATCTTCTCTAGTTGTTGGTGCGTGTTCATAAACGACATCTTTCAAATATCCCCACAAGTAAAAGTCGGGTGATGTCATATCTGGAGATCTTGATGGCCATCGAACACCAAAATCTCCACGTCCGGTACGTCCAATCCAGCGGTCACGGTAATTTTGATTAAGATGTTGTCGAACAATTCGAGCAAAGTGTGGAGGAGCTCCATCTAATTGAATCCACATTCTCAATCTCGTGTACAAATCTACTTCTTCGAGAAGTACTGGAAGATGGTCCCTCAGAAACTGTAAAAAATTATGCCCATTTACATTTCCTTCGAAAAAGTAAGGGCCTATGAGGTGACCATTTACAATCCCACACCACACATGAATGCTCCAACGATTTTGATTATCTATCTGCCTGTGCCAATGCGGATTAACGTCCGACCAATAGTGACAATTGTGTCGGTTAAGCTCTCCATTGTTTTTGAATTTTGCTTCATCTGAAAACACTACGTATCGAAAAAAGTTCGGATCATTGGTAATCATTTGTCGTGCCCATTGGCAAAACTGTAACCGTAATCTCATATCAACAGGTGTGACATCCTGAGTTAAAGTGATATGATATGGATGATAACGTTGACTTCTCAGTATTCTCCAAGCAGTAGCCATAGGTATGCCACTTTGCCTTCGAATTTCACGGGTACTGATGTGGGGATTTAAATGAACCATTGCCAGAACGACCATTACACGAAGATCATTTTCATCGTAATTACGACATTCTCTAACCCGTGCTAGTTGACCTTGTTGAGCTCTACGGTAAATGTCAAGAATTGTTGTGTGACTTGGATGTCTTCTATGGGGATATCGATTTCGATACAGGGCAGCAGCTTGTCGATAATTACGCCGACACTCACCAAGAATCAATAGGATATTGACCCTTTCAGCCGCTGAATAATCAGCCATATTTTAAATCAAGGTTGACGAAAAATTGTGTTTTTATACCAAAGTAAAAATTAGATAAGTTTTCTGTGTGTAAAATGAATAAGAATTTTAGGTACAAGAAATAAAGGACAATGAATGAAATTTATCCTGAATTTATCCTGAATAGCTAAATTTATCGTGAAAGATTTATCCTGAATAGCTAAACTAATCAAATTTCATTTATTGTCCTTTATTTCTTGTATTCAATAACTGGTACACTATCGAACATTAAATGTAAGTAAATTAATTTCATTCATTAATAGTAGTAATACTATGAGGTTTCTAACCCAGGGGCTCCGAGGGGGAATCGGCGGGGGGGTGACGTCACGCGGGGGGGTGACGTCACGCGGGGGGGTGACGTCACGGGGGGGGTGACATCATGCGGGGGATGATGACGTCACGTGCGGGGGATGATGACGTCACGTGCGGGGAGTGACGTCACGCGCGGGTAGGGGGGATCCGCGGCGCGACCGGTGGACGAGGGGGTCCGCGCGGGTAGGGGGGATCCGCGGCGCGACCGGTGGACGAGGGGGTCCGCGCGGGTAGGGGGGATCCGCGGCGCGACCGGTGGACGAGGGGGTCCGCGCGGGTAGGGGGGATCCGCGGCGCGAGCGATGGACGAGGGGGTCCGCGCGGGAAGGGGGGATCCGCGGCGGGCCCGCGATGTGTCCACGTGTGAGAAGGACGGTGCACTGGTTTGAAAAGGATAGCGTAAAGTGTGTGAAGAGGACAGTGCGACAAGGATGACACGTGACATCATCAACGTGGGACAAGGACGACGCATTGTAAGATGCTGCATAGGTGGGAGAAGGACGACGCAAAGGTAAGTGAGTGATAGCGATGAGCATATGAATGAGAGAGAACGATAATATCGCGAAGAGAACGCATACGAAAGAGAACGATAATAGTTAAGATAACGCGTGCGAGCGAGAACGAAGATATCGCGAGACTTACAACTAACGCGAGACTTATTGTTAGAACGATAGCGCGTACGAAAGAGAGAGAGAGAACGATAAATTCTTACAACTAGCGCAAGAGAGATGCAAAGGATGGGAGCGCAAGGAGAGGCGCGTAAATAAATACATTTCTTTTTTTTTTTTAATTAAAATATAAAATTTATTTAAATGTGTGCATGTATTATACAATTTTGTGTGTGTGTGTGTGTGTGTGTGTATGTGTGCGCTTAATATATAATAATATATGATATAAAATTAAAAAAAAAAATAATAATAATATAATAATAAAATAATAAGAATAATATATTTGGGGGGAGTGCGCCGGGCTAAGGAGGAGGCCGCTCCTAGAATGCTAAGGGGTCGATGTGCCGGGCTGAGTGGAGCCGCTCCTGGAACAGAAAAAGACATTTGAATAGTTTTTAATAATTTATTTTAGAACTTTTGATATATTATAAATTGAAAGTTACTTACAAATTATGTTTCTTGAAAGAAGAGTTCGACGCGTCGCCGAATTTTCGCTCTGAGTAGGCAGCATGTAATAAGGTTCCAGCAACTCCTCTCGTTGCTCTTCTATACTAGGAGGTTCAGATGGTAAAAAATGTATCTTCCATATTTCCATTCGGTCAGTATTATATACTATGATGGACATATTATCTACATCATATCCTTGTCTCTTGAGGGTACGGAACGTATGACAATATTCCTGGTAACAATCCTTGCAGTCTAGGACAGATCTTATCACCGTTACCTCCGTGCCGCAGTGACAGCACCTAAACGGTGTAAACGGTCCCTCGAAGAACCCGTGGAAATAATTATGTTTTAATGCGTAATTTCGATAAAATCCGTACCGACAATCCTTGCAGTAGTGTCGGTTTCGACGTTGGTAGGATTCGGTCCAGAAACATTTTGCAATGTGTATTCTCGGGAGATCAGAGTAAAAGCGAGGATCGGACCTCGGTTTGTATGGTTTAGGAATACACATAATTTTGTTCACTTTTCTTCCTCACACACTCTCCACAACTTTGTGACAAGCACAGAACAACGAAAGAAATAATATTCTAATGTCGCAGGCTCCTCTTCATTATATATCTTTTAATATCTTTTGTCTCATTCCAACTAGAGCATCACGTCTCATCTACCTCAGCATTTCTCTACATCTTTAGCGGAGCGTGTTAAGAAAAGTATAACTATTCTTATTCGTATGGAAGGAAAGAATTAAAATCATAGATGGAATAAAAATAATTATTTATTGCACGCATCGTAAAGAATATCATTTACAGCACATGTTAATAATTCGCAATCGATTATTGATTCGCTGTTAAAGACGTCACTATCACGTATCGTTTTTACAGCATCGCATACAGTAGTAATATTGTTACGTCGTAAAACAGTTTCAAATTGTTTAAATTTTTCATTTACAAGATACGTATTCTCACATAACCAATTGTGCATATGATCGATACAATTTTCAAAATTAAATAAATGTAATAATGTCAGTGGTTTCATGTACAAAGAATTGTCACATAATGTGAGTTTTACAATTTTCGATTGATACATTTCAATCGATAAATCTCCAATCCTTAATGGGAGAGCAGTCGATTGTAGAAATTGTTCAATGTCTGCTTGCTTCTATATCAACAAATTTCATGTTGAAAAAGGCAACACTATTTGATTACCTCGATTATCACCGAGAATCAGTTCCACGTACGACACAGCTCCAACGCTTATTCCAATGTCCAAATACTTGTACGACGTTGGGGTTAGAGCATATCTTCTTCCAAGTATGCGAGTCGCACGACGAGGCTGAATGCTATAAAAATATATAAATTAGATCAATATTTAAAAAATTAAATAATTAAATAATAAATAAAATTTTTAAACGATCGAAACTTACGTGTCACATTTTTGCTTCTTACACGGTGGAGTTTCACCGTTTCGAATCGGAACGTAAAAATTCATATCGATTTCTTCAGCGAACCTTTCACACGCGCGATTGATGCAATACTGATCGTATTAGAATTAATATCAATTCAAATAGTATCGCAAATTGCGATGTAGAGGGGATTATTGCTGACACGACATTTTAATTTCCTCTAAAATTTTGTTGCGCCGATGTACGGCTGCGATGACATCATCATCCCCAGAACAAAGATTTAGCTGAATTCGCTAAAATCGAGCGCCGATGTACGGCTGCTCCTGATGCAATCACGTCAGATTTTTCAAATGTACGTGACAAAACGTGAAATTTTCAAGGTTAAGATGCACATCGGAACAAAGATTAACCGTCAAGGTTAAAACGCACATCACCCCTAGACAAAGATTTAGCTGAATGTGCTAAAATCAAGCGCCGATGTACGGCTGCTCCTGATGCAATCACGTCAGATTTTTTCAAATGTACGTGACAAAACGCGAAATTATCAAGGTCAAATTGCAGACGCTACTCCGGGGAATTTTTTAAGATGAAATCATTCTAGAATGTTCGATGTCAGCTGAATGCGCTAAAATGGAGCGCCGATGTACGGCTGCTCCTGATGCAATCACGTCAGATTTTTCAAATGTACGTGACAAAACGTGAAATTTTCAAGGTTAAGATGCGCATCGGAACAAAGATTAACCGCCAAGGTTAAAACGCACATCACCCCTAGACAAAGATTTAGCTGAATGTGCTAAAATCAAGCGCCGATGTACGGCTGCTCCCGATGCAACCACATCAGATTTTTCAAATGTACGTGACAAAACGTGAAATTATCAAGGTTAAATTGCACACGCTATTCCGAGGAATTTTTTAAGATGAAATCATTCTAGAATGTTCGATGATATGCTTGAGACAGTATATAAATCATGATCAAGAGGCACACCCCACCAGTATTTTTGCTAAAGTACATCCAGAACTATCATTAGGAAGCGCATTTCGCAAGTCTGATACAATATGGAGGAACAAAATTTGCGAGAGCAATCCACTTTGGTGAATTCATTGGAAGACTACATTGTGTGGGAGCAACGATGTGATACGTATATCGAGTCGTTGGAAGAGCAAAGTCGCATCAAGCGACCGCGATTATCGATCGGATATCGACAATCGCTGATTGCTCGGATCGCGCGCCTCGAAGGGTTGAAAAATTCGGTACATGGACGTTTCATACACGCGGGTGCCGGATGTAGTGCGCGTCAAAATAGACTTGCGTGGCGCGAGATTGATGCGGCGTTCGAGAGTCGTATATTGACTGGTGCAGTGATAAATTATAATCACATCGAACCGCGCCAATTTCTCGATGATGCCAAAGACATTGTGTTGGAACATATGCAGGGCATTATGAAAAAACATTATAATGTGAAAGTGAACACAATATTTAACGGTGAATTTGTGGCTGGGGATAAACGCGCCAATAAAAGTATAAACACGAAAAACTATGAACTCTTTCGCACATCCGATTTACGCGAGTGGTACGAACGGCGCGTTATCGAACCCACCCTAGCGTCTCTGGAAGAGTTTCAGGAACGCGACAGCGGGTGGGCTTTGTCGCGAATATTAAATTTAACTGTAAATATAAATAAGTATAATCCTTTGCGTGCGGGATGTCACATCAAATTACTGCGGAACATTATGATGAAAAGAGCGGTGATTAATGTACAATCAAAGGACAATGCATGTTTCGCGTGGGCAGTGGTCGCCGCACTATACCCCGCCGAAAGAAAGGCGGAACGGGAATCATCGTACCCGCATTACACGACAGTGCTGAATCTCCAGAACATTGAGTTTCCAGTGACTGTGAACCAAATAAAAAATTTTGAACTTGCCACTGACATTTCTATAAATGTGTACAGCATCGAAGACAAGAACAGCATTGTCCCGATGCGTCTTACGGAGCAGAAGCGGGATAAGCATATCAACTTGCTGTACATTGAAGACGACAACAGCGTCGGACATTTCACTTGGATTAAGAATTTATCCCGGCTCGTGAGCTCACAATTGAGCAAACACAAGAATCCAAAATATATCTGCGATCGGTAAGTTTAATTTGAATAATTATAAGTTATGTAGCAAATTGTATATAAATCTAAAAAATTTTTCTTTTACAGATGCCTGCATTATTTTAATTCGGACACCAAGTTGCAGTCGCATACGGTCGACTGTGGAAAGATGAATGATTGCGCTGTCCGATTGCCGAGCGATAAGGACAAGTGGTTATCGTTCAACAACTTTAATCGGAAGGAGCGGCTTCCATTTGTGGTCTACGCCGACCTGGAATGCGTTCTGGCCAAGACGGAAGAAGAGAAAAACGCATATCAACATCACCAAATATTTAGTTTAGCTTATTATGTACATTGTTCATACGACGAATCTTTATCGGCATATCATTCGCGTCGTAGCGCCGATTGTATAGCTTGGTTCGCCGAAGACCTCAAAAATTTAGCGTTACGTGTAAAAAATATTTTAAAGACAAATGTCCCCATGGTAAATTTAACACCCGAAGAGTGGGAGAAATTCCATAGCGCCACTCAATGTCATATATGCGAAAAACCGTTCGTGCAAGACGATACACGCGTTCGCGATCATTGCCATCTGACCGGGCAGTACAGAGGTCCAGCACACTCAAATTGCAATTTAAATTATAAAGAATCTTTTTGTATTCCAATAGTTTTTCATAATTTATCAGGTTATGATTCACACTTTATTATCGAGGAAATAGCCACATCGTTCGAAGGGAGAATCGAGTTACTTCCGATAACAAAAGAGAAATATATTTCATTCACAAAAGATGTTTGTATGGATGAAGAATCAAAAAATCATGTAAAATTACGTTTCATCGATTCATACAAATTTCTCGCATCGAGTCTCGACAAATTGGCATCGTTTTTGGATAAAGACAAACTCAAAATTTTAAAATCAGAATATCAAAATTTATCTATCGAATATTTCAATTTGTTGATTTGTACACGCGGAAAGGTGTATTTCCGTATGAATACATCGACTCGGTAGATAGGTTGCAAGATACGTGTTTACCACCGCGCGAATCGTTTTACAGTTCTTTGACCGGTGACACTGTATCCGAGAGCGATTACGCGCACGCCGAGAACATCTGGACGCGATTCTCCATTCGGACGCTAGGCGAATATAGCGACTTGTACCTTAAAATTGATGTCTTGTTATTAGCCGACATTTTCGAAAACTTTCGAGATAAATGTATCGAAAGTTACGGACTCGACCCCGCGTATTACTATACTCTCCCCGGATACACGTGGGACGCCATGTTGAAGCATACGAAAATTACGTTCGAGTTGTTTACTGACATCGACATGGTTATGTTCATCAAACGTGGTATACGCGGCGGTCTGAGTCAATGTTCGGGTAGATATGCTCGCGCTAATAACAAGTACATGGAGTCGTACGATCCATCGAAACCAGCATCGTACTTGATGTACTTTGATGTAAATAATTTGTACGGATGGGCAATGTGTCAACCGTTACCTTACGCCGATTTTCAATGGGTCGACGACGTGACCAATTTTGACGTATCATCCATCACGCTAGATTCGCCTACAGGCTATGTCCTCGAAGTGGACCTCGAGTATCCGCAACATCTTCACGATGCGCACACTGACCTACCGTTTTGCCCGACACGCGACAAACCACCTGGCAAGCGGGAATTCAAACTGCTTGCAACGTTATATGATAAGAAGCGTTACGTGATACACTACCGCAACCTGCAGCAGTGTACGCGTCACGGTCTTCGCGTTACAAAAATACATCGAATTTTACAGTTTTCACAATCTCCCTGGCTTCGAAATTACATAGAATTAAATACACATTTTAGAACATTGGCTAAAAATGATTTCGAAAAAAATTTATATAAATTAATGAACAATGCGGTGTTTGGTAAAACGATGGAAAATGTACGCAATCGTGTCGATGTTAAATTATTAACAAAGTGGGATGGTCGGTATGGCGCAGAGGCAATGATCGCGAAACCAAATTTCCACAGCAGAAGCGTTTTTTCAGAAAACTTAATCGCTGTGGAATTGCGCAAACTCGAGGTGAAATTCTACAAACCGATTTACGTGGGTATGTGCATACTCGACATATCCAAGACATGTTTGTACGAGTTTCGTCACGAGTATATGACGCCAATGTATCGCGATAAATGCCAGGTAATGTACACCGATACGGATAGTCTCATATATCACATTGAGTGCGCGGATGTGTATGAGAATATGAAGCGCAATATCATCAGATTCGACACGAGCGATTATGCGGTGGATAATGCGTACGGTATACCGCTTGTAAATAAAAAGGTACCGGACTGATGAAAGACGAAAACAACGGTACCATAATGACCGAATTCGTCGGGCTCAGAGCAAAGATGTACGCGTTACGAGTGAATGGAAAAAAGGACACGGAGAAAGTTAAAGGTGTCAAGAGTAACGTTGTTGCGAGAACGATAACGTTTGACGACTACACGCGGTGTTTGAAAGAAGAAATTGAAATGACGCGTCAGCAGTCGTGTATACGATCTAAACTGCACCAAGTATACACGATCTGCGAGACGAAAATTGCTCTGAGTCCGTACGACGATAAGCGGTATATCGTACCCGAAACCACCGATACGTTACCGTGGGGACATTATAGAATACCATTGTAAATAAATGTATATTTTATTTATTATTAATTGTATATTTTGTACATAACCATGTATATATTTTTATATTTAATACACTTTATATATTTTTATATTATTAAATATTTATATATTAAATTATTTATATAGTTTATATGTATATTATTTTAATAAATATTTATAATACACTATTTTTATGTATCCAAGAGTTGTATGATTTATCCATTCCCAACCATTTCACGTATACGTCATCACCCTTTTCCCGCAAAATTTTTTCCACGAGATATACGTCGGGATTAGCGACGCGTTGTAATTCGTATTCGTAGAATCCTCCAGCGACGGGATCTCCACGCGAATCTTGGAGTATGAATGTCGCGGGATTAGTTTTCTGCACCTCGACAATCTTAAAAACTTCGGTCGTCCAATTAGGTGTGAAACCTTTTTCAAAGATGGTCTTGTATTTGCTTACGCGTACCGAATCGCCTACTTTAAATTTTGTCGGAGCCGCAATTTTTACGTTGCTATACACCGTATTTAAAAGTTTTTTGGCGATCGCTGGAGTGACGTCGGCAGGTCTCATACCGATGGTGCGATGTTTTCGCGTATTGTACTCTGCAACGAGTCGAGATAGCTCGTCGATCCATTTGTAATTTCCGTTGAGCGTAAACATTTTCCACATATTGTTTTTCAAAGTACGGTTGAATCGTTCCACGACCGAGGCTTTCATAATGGAATACGTCGAGTAATGATTAATGTTGTTTCTTCATGAGTTTCTGCACACTCGCGTTGTAAAATTCTTTTCCTCTGTCGGTTTGAAAATTTTTCGGACACCTTTTATCGTCTCCAATAATCTTTGCGATCGTTTCGGACATTTCGACATTTTCCGCTCTTGCTCTTGAGCGGTACGGCCCACGCATACTTGCTCAACACATCGATAACTGTGAGTATGTATTTATGACCCTTGTTGAGTCGAGAATACGAACGCATGTCGACCACGTCCGCCTGCCACAGATCGTCGTATCCGCATACAATGACGCGTCTTCGTGGAAAATTTCTTCTCGCCGGAGCATGTAGTTCCTCGACAAGTTGTCGCTTTTCGGAGGTGTTTATCTTCTTTCGCACGTTTGATCGAGGCATAATTAATATTGCGATATTAGTATGTCTCGTTTACTGTGTCGAGTCAGATGTTGCATATCTCAGCACATTCTTTATCTCGTCCATCATTATTCGTAGCGCCTGCACGTGTGTTTCAAGCGTGATAATTTTTTGCTCAATTTCTCCCTGTCGATCTCTCAAAAGTTTATCCACGTATCGTTTGTTGACGGCGTCAGTATCAGTTTCCGGTTGCGCTACACGTTGAATCTTGCGCGACCTTGCGTCAAAGCCGGTAGTAGTCTGGCAGAGAGCGTTATCGCGAACGTAATTTCTCAATAATCCATTCCATTGATAGTACAAATTATTCGACGTTCCGAGCGATAATCCAAATTTATTAATCGACATTTCGGTACCGAGAACTTTGACGGAATGACATGTATCGTTGACGCATAGTTTAATTTATAATAATGCCAGCCTCGCGAAGTTCTTCGATAATTGACAAGATTTCATTGTCGTGAGCATTGTTGCCGGCTCGACGCGAGGCGTCCAGCAATCGCAAACGATCTACCAATTCGTTGGGATCGTTCCAATGCACGTAATCGATCATGTTGTCGCTTAGCGTCATGGTATGCGGCGCGTCTATACCTCTTCCCACCTTTCTATCGGGGAATAATGGTGCAATTATATATTTGTACTTGTATCCTTTGTTACTTTTAATAGGATTATTAACTTTGTTGTCACGTTTATGCGCATTTGTTGCTTTTAATATACTTTGATATTTATACAAATCGTCTTGAGTGTATTTTTTATGATTGGGAAATTTTCTAAAAATCAAATCGTAGATACCTTCGGATCCCGTATATTTTATTCCATCGATAATTATATTATCTTCCATGTCCACATCGAAACGTTTATCACCGAGCATCATTCCTTCGCTGGTAAATTTAACACCGTAGACGTAATCCATACTCTTATTTTTATCAACACTCATGATAGCTCCTATATATTTTTGCGCTAGTGGACCAAAATGATCTCGGAACGTTTTCTGACCTTCGGACGTTTCTAATTCATGTCGGACCGATGTTACAAACGAATCGGGCGTGGTCTCATAAATTTCTTCGACGGACGGGGATGGTATTGTTTGACGCGGTTGTACTTTTATCGGAGTAGAAACAGTAGCCATATTAGAAAATTGTTTCCTTCGTTTCGATCGATTCGGTGTCGAATATATCGGCGAATCGTTTATCGGCATATTTATCCGTGCTCGCTTTATTCCTTGCTTCGACTCTTTTATTTTTTCCTCGTGCTTCTCTCCAAACGTTAAACTCAATGGTTCAATTTTCGGCGCATCAGATTCCACAGTATTTTCGATAAGCTGTTTTAAAGGTTCGGTAATTGGCTTAAATTGTCTTTCCAATGCAACGTCTTCCTCCATTTTACCAGTTTTCAAAGCGCGATATTTTTTGCGAATTGATTCGCTCATTTTTGCAATCTCTATCGCAATCTTTTCACGATCGCCGTTCATGATGCTTGATCGATGTGTCGATGACGACTGATCGCTTTACGGTATCGCGAAATCATTAAATCCTCTTCTATATCGTCCATTGATCAACGTGCTGTCTTTATCAATGACTACGAAGCCATATTTGCGTTGCCAACATTTCTGACACAATGCGCGGAAATCGTCGTAAGACATGTCGGTATTTACATGATCGTTGTAAACATGTTTCAAGTTTGTGCCGTCTTGTTTAAATAAAATCAAAAGATTCGCATTGTCGCGTATAAGATGCTTAGGTATCTTGGCATACGTTTGACAAAGATAGAAACAGTCGACGCTCGAGTGTCGACCCATTGCAAAGTATTCTCTTATCGTATCTTGCTTGCCACATGCCACGTCATCAAAGATAAAGATGGAATTCGGAAGCGCCTCGCTCGGTGGAATGACATCACTGTTATTAGAGAATGTGAAATAACCAATTTCGTCTATAGGTGCTAATAAATTTTCCAAGTATCTATATTTCGGTTGTTGAAGCGATTTCGAGTATACGTACGCGTTTTCGAAACGTACACCGTACGGACTTTCTATCAAACTAATCAACACGTTTGTCTTACCGCAGTTTGAAGGGCCGCAAACGATACCGCGTATAGTAGTCGGTAGCATGTTTCCATGCTTGCGTACTTTTTTCTCCGATATTAGTCTATCGTCGAAATTTGATACTTTGATTATCCGCGCTTGTCGCACGAACCGCATGTTTTCTCTTTCGAATCAATTTTGCGAATGATCACGAGGGGGAGACCTATTTATAGAGGTGTCTCAACTCGAAACCGTTCAGTATCAAAATGTTTCTCCTTCTGTCGGATGAAAGAGACATTTTCCGGCTTACCGCCGAACAACTGCAGTATATCCCAAAGATTGTTTTACTACAAAATTTTGGTGATTACGTGGAACGATTGTGGGACAAGCTTCCAGAATATATAAAGGCTGATTCGGAGGTTCGACAATATCGTTCGTGCATGCGACATTACAATCAGCCGTGGCAGCGAACGCACATCGACGGTCCGCCACCGTTAATAAAAGATTGCTACGAATGTCAGCGAGAATCGTAAGAGGTAGCGGTCTCTTAAATCGTGCGATAAACGCGCTTCCCATCGAATTACATATTCCCGGTTATCAGTTTTGCGGCCCGGGAACTCGATTAGAGAAACGATTGGCTAGAGGCGATCGAGGCATCAATCCATTGGACGCCGCTTGTCGCGAGCACGACATTGCTTACTCGCGAAGCAACGACCTCGGTCAACGACACGTCGCGGATCGCATACTAGCTGCAAGAGCGCGAGAACGCATTACCGCGAGGGATTCGACTCTTGGTGAAAAAGCAGCCGCTACGACTGTTTGGGCGGCAATGAAGGCAAAGACAAAACTCGGCATGGGGATGAAAAAGCCATCGACGACAAAGAGGAGGAAAAAACGAATACTTCCAGTAGCGAAACGCGGTGGTATTTTACCACTTTTACCGTTGTTGGGAGTTGTCGGTTCTTTGGCCGGCGGTGCGGCGGGAATCGCAAAGGCGGTAAACGATAGCAAGGCGGCGCAACGTCAGCTGGAAGAGTTGCAGCGTCACAATCACGCTATGGAAGGTCGCGGACTTTATCTCGCTCCGTACAAGCGTGGACAGGGATTCTCAACAAAGTCTAAGAGAAAAAAAAAACGTCGAAAAAACATTAAAAATGCCTACGGGTGCGACAACTAACGTGCAATTGGAACAATTGGCGAAACGTATGCACATACTGTTCTTTAGAGGTGTTTTCATGCGCAATAATTTACCAATAAGCGGTGTACGACGAAACGAGAGCGGTATCGTCAATTTGGATGACGTTGATGGTCCCGGTACTCATTGGGTAGCGTACGCAAAGAGGGGAGATCGTGTCGTATATTTCGACAGTTTTGGAAACCTTCGACCACCCAAGGAACTTGTGCGATATTTCGGACGAGTAAAAATTGAATACAATTATGCATCTTATCAAAGTTACAATCAGAGCATCTGTGGACAGTTGTGTTTAAAATTTCTTCAAACAGTCGACGATCAATTTAAAGCCTGACAATCCATCGTCACGACTCAGTATTCGTTCGACATGTCACTGACACTTACGTTGACTGGCAGAAGCAGCGTTCTCGCTGTAAGCTATTTTCCCGCTATAGATTTGACTGATGCCGATTACGAGCTTGGATTAACGGATTTTGAAACTTATCATACGATTCCAAACGTAAATTTTTTGAATAATAAATTTTACTTTGGCAACGACGACAAAGAAATTACGATTCCCGAAGGATCGTACGAATTGCACGCTATAAATGACTATCTCAAACGTGCAATTTTGCAAGATGAACACCTTTCCAGAGATGTTGAAAACGATTATGATGAGGAATATCCAATAGCGCTTCGCGCCAATCATAGCACGCTAAAGAGCGAAATCAAATGTGCCTACAGAATAAACTTTACCAAACCCGACAATGTAGGATCCTTGCTTGGATTCTCATCGAATCGTATATTGCAACCTCGCGAGTGGTACGAATCGGACGAACCAGTTAATATTATAAACGTAAATATTATTCGTATAGAATGTAACGTGACTACTGGTGCGTACAGCAATGGCATGCGCGTACACACAATACATGAATTTTCACCGAGCGTACCACCAGGATATAAGATATCGGAAACGCCGGCACAGATCATTTACCTGCCGATCATCGTACGGAGCATTACGGATTTAACGATACGTATTGTGGATCAAAGAGGTCGATTGCTCGATTTTCGAGGAGAGGAAATTACCGTAAGATTGCATATACGGCGGCGACAAACATAGTATGCTCGTGCTGAACGAAACGGAGCACGTGAGAGACAATACTTTTACGAGGGACAATACTATTGCGGTATCGGGTGACAATAATAAGATAGCCATTAAGAAGAAGCTGAGCGCGTTGAATCGTGAATTTTTAAAATCATTAGGATTCATCGTACGAAAAGAATGATTGATATTTTGAATATCGGAGGTGAGCCAGTCTTTGACGATCGCATCGTCAAGATTGAGACTCATACATACAATCCGTACGCCAATACGACGCTTGGATACGAATACCTATACAACATCAGGATTTGTACACGTTACCGTGCGAAAGCTTTCTTTACATCGAGGGAAGGTTTAATGTGCGTAAAGCGAATGACGAAATGAAGGTTGTATTGGGAAACAATTGCGTCGCATTCATGTTTGATGAGCTTCGATACGAACTCGACGGAGTAGAGATTGATCGCAACAGAAATGTTGGAATAACTTCGACGCTCAAAAATTATGTCTCTCTAACACACCAGAAAAGTATAAACTTGAAGAACGCTGCGTGGGATTTGACGTACAATGGTGACAAAAATTATTTCAACTATTGCGTACCGCTCAACATGCTGCTGGGATTTTGCGAAGATTATAAACGCGTTGTGATTAACGCTCGTCACGAATTGATTTTGATACGTTCGCGCAACGATAATAATTGTCTATTCGGACACCCATCGTCGGAAGCAGAGATTGAATTACTCAAGATACAGTGGCGTATGCCTCATGTAATATTGAACGAGATTAATAAATTGTCGATGTTGCGAATGTTGGAAAGCGGACGATACTTGAACATGAGTTTCAGATCTTGGGATCTATACGAATTTCCTCTGCTGCATAGCACGACTAAGCATTCATGGACCGTGAAAGCCGCCTCCCAGCTAGAGAAACCACGGTACGTGATCTTTGCATTGCAAACTGGTAAAAAGAATTCAGTGCCACAAGATGTTACATTGTTCGATGATTGCAAATTGACCAATGTTAAACTCTATTTAAACTCGGAATTTTATCCCTATGATGATTTAAATTTAGATTTTGAAAAAAATAGATTCGCCGTTCTATTCAACATGTACTCTCGTTTTCGCAAATCTTATTACGGATGCGATAACAGCACCACGCTATTAACCATTTCAAAGTTTCTACATTGCGGTCCTCTCGCGGTCATTGATTGCTCGCGACAAAACGAGTCTGTCAAAACTGCTACCGTGGACGTGAGAATAGAGTTTGAATGCAGGGAAAATATACCGGCGAATACTACCGCCTATTGTCTCATCTTGCACGATCGGGTTGTCGAATATAATCCATTGACCAATGTAGTCCGCAAAATTACATAAGTCAGCAAATATCCCCTCCATTGCATATGAAAAAATATAAAAGATTGAGATGTTTGACGATCGACATCAGTCTGCGATCAGATCTTGTCATCATGGCTGTGCCAACGTTTGTGGATCTACAAGGATTTATCGTTGACAAAAATTTTGTCGTGAAGGAAGCTGCTGTTCTGAGAAAGGGATCCATACTTTCTCATTACATTTTTACATGTCCCGAACCATGGCACATGCTCACAAAATCTGAGAGATGTCAGGTTTTATGGCTGATGAAAAATCATCATGGATTATCGTGGAATGATGGACACGTTTCATATTGGAAATCGAAACGTTTAATTATGACGGCGGTGATGGGTGCAACGGGGGAGGATGATGATGCGTCACCTCTCGTGTATGTTAAAGGGCACGAAAAACGACAATGGTTAGCTGATGTACTGGACAATGATGCGAGAAACGATGTGATTATCGAAACTTTGGATGCAGACTATGAGGATGTAGCTTCTTTAAATAAGTTAGATATTAAGAATACTGTACGTTGTGAAAATCATGTAAAAAATTGCGCTTTAGAAAATGTATTTAAGATTTATAATTGGTGGTTGAAACATCATGATAATGATTCGTCGAATCCATATTTATAATAAATTGATGATGCAATATATTTTTATCGTCTTTCTTATTCTCTCCTTTCTTTCCTCATCTCTATCTATGTACGTGTGCAGTATCGTGTTTCCGTATGTGACACAGCTGCCGCAGATATTGTATTTCGATACTATATTGTGGTATATGATAAAATATTTAAATATTTGATAATTGAATATAGTTTTGCGTTCGATAGTCGTTGATTTCCTTTCAACAGTTGTTCATTTCCGTTCGATAGTCGTTCATTTCCGTTCGATGGGCATTCATTTCCGTTCGACGGGCGTTCATTTCCGTTCGATGATCGTTCGTTTCCGTTCGACGGGCGTTCGACGGGCGTTCGTTTCCGTTCGACGGGCGTTCATTTCCGTTCGACGATCGTTCGTTTCCGTTCGATTACCGTTCAATTATCGTTCGACGGGCGTTCATTTCCGTTCGATGACCGTTCAATTACCGTTCGACAACCGTTCAACGAGCGTTCGTTTCCGTTCGATGACCGTTCGACGGTCGTTCATTTCCGTTCGACGAGCGTTCGTTTGCGTTCGACAGTCGTTCGTTTCCGTTCGATGACCGTTCGATAGCCGTTCAATTGCTGTTCGACGAGCGTTCGTTTGCGTTCGACAGTCGTTCGTTTCCGTTCGATGACCGTTCGATAGCCGTTCAATTGCTGTTCGACGAGCGTTCGTTTGCGTTCGATAGTCGCTCATTTCCGTTCGATGACCGTTCGAGCAGGGTTGACACATTATATTATAATGTTATATTATATCATGCATACTTTTGTCTTACGAGGCGTTTTTGGTAAAGCGATAATGATACGTCCTTATTCTAAAGTTTCGTACCGAGACCTCGTTGTTTCCTCACAAAGTTGCGATATGATAATATTAATATTATATTATATACCACGCTGAGTTGCATGGGACCGTACTTTTGTCTTACGATGCGTTTATGATATGGTGATAATGCCACATCTCTACTATAAAACCTCGTGCCGAGACCTCGTTCTCTCATCAGAAAGTTCTGACCGGTGCACGAGTTAAGAAGAAATATTATATTAAGTAAAGATTTAAATAATGGATCGCGTAAATATACAGGGTGACCCATTTTAACTTAGGCAGCCAAATAACTCGAAAAATAAGCACACTACGAAAAAATATTTAGAATCAAAATTTTGTCATTTCGAGGGGGACGTACAATGACGTTAAAATGAGCCCCCCCACCCCTCCCCCTGGGCGGTGAGGGGGGGCAAGTTTGAAATCTTAAATGGGAACCCCTATTTTTTATTGCATATTCGGAATCTTTGGCTAAAAACACATACAATTTGTCTGAAACATTTTTCTCGATTCATGATAGATGGCGCTGTAATCGACGAAATTCAATTTCTTCGATTTCTCTTACTGAGAACCTATGCTTACGATTCTGCAATAAATTAACAATAAAAATACCACGTTTTCATTGTTAATACTCGAAATTAGTCTTAAAACAAACTTCTCATTATTTTTTATTACTCATTAATTACTTCTCAAGAAACTGCTTTTAGCGTAACCCAGGAACAACGTCGTGGACGTAGCAGTTTTCTGTTCCCTTCGGGGTGCTTGATTAACGTGAGTCCCCTCGCCTCTCACAATTCGGGGTGCTTGAACGTGTGGTAACCCAGCCAGTGAAGGCAAGGTCGTGTGGTGATCCAGCCAGTGAAGGCAAGGTCGTGTGGTGACCCAACCAGTTAAGGCAAGGTCAAGTAGTGACCCAGCCAGTGAAGGCAAGGTCGTGTGGTGACCCAACCAGTTAAGGCAAGGTCAAGTAGTGACCCAGCCAGTGAAGGCAAGGTCGTGTGGTGACCCAACCAGTTAAGGCAAGATTGCATTGTTATCAGCTCTCTCCGCATGGAGGAGATGCTCAAAGTGTGCACCATTATTTTCTAAGGATAACAGTAATCGACAGCGAAAGTTACGTTGTACATTTTCTAGCATTAAAGGAGTTATAGCTTCACAAGCTCTTCTTATTCTTTCCATCATATTCAATCTTGTCGTTGGAGCTTTACTATACACTGCATCTTTAACGTATCCCCATAAAAAGAAATCAAGGGGGTTCAAATCCGGTGATCTCGGAGGCCACAGAACTGGTCCACCCCGCCCTATCCACCGATTTGGGAACCTTTGATTCAAAAACATCCGTACAATACGAGCATAATGAGCAGGAGCACCATCTTGTTGATACCATAAATTTAGTCTAACTGCAAGGGGAACATTCTCTAGGTATGCTGGCAAATCATTTTCGAGGAATTCTAAATACATTGGACTATTAATTGGACGTTCAAAAAAATGAGGTCCAATGACTTGGCCATTGCAAATGCCTACCCATACATATAAACTCCAACGATGTTGATTAAGCACCTCACGATACCAATGTGGATTTTCTGGTGACCAATAGTGGCAATTATGCCTATTGAGACTACCATTGCTGATGAATGTTGCTTCATCACTGAAACAAACATTACTAAAAAAATCTGGATTCTGATCTAACATCTCAAGAGCCCATCTACAAAATTGTACTCTGAGTACGTAGTCGGCCTCACTTAATTCCTGTACCAGAGTAATATGATACGGATGGTAATTGATTGATCGTAACAATCTATGTGCCGTAGTTTGAGGGATTCCCAGTTCTCGTTCTATTTGACGGGTACTAATATGGGGATTTTGATGAACCATAGCCAAAACTGCGAGCAATCTAGGGTCATTATTATTATGAAGTCTATTCCTTCGCCTTTCGCGATGAAGTGGATTATTACGAGATCTCCTTTCAATGTTTATAATTTGTTGATCAGTAGGATGGCGGCGATTTGGGAATCGCTCCGCATAAGTACGGGCAGTAAGTCTGTAATTTCTACCACATTCGCCAAAGGTTATAAGAATATCGACTACTTCTGTAGGCGTATAATTTGCCATTTTACCAGAATTTTATCAGAGTACAAATGTTAAAAAAATACATAAACACTTGTGACTTTGGCACTAAATGGACAAAATTTTGGAGGGATACTTAGAGGAACTCCATCAGATGGAAAGTCCAAAATGTCTCGGTACTTTGGACCATTCAAGTTGCCTAAAGGGCAGGTTACGCTAAAAGCAGTTTCTTGAGAAGTAATTAATGAGTAATAAAAAATAATGAGAAGTTTGTTTTAAGACTAATTTCGAGTATTAACAATGAAAACGTGGTATTTTTATTGTTAATTTATTGCAGAATCGTAAGCATGGGTTCTCAGTAAGAGAAATCGAAGAAATTGAATTTCGTCGATTACAGCGCCATCTATCATGAATCGAGAAAAATGTTTCAGACAAATTGTATGTGTTTTTAGCCAAAGATTCCGAATATGCAATAAAAAATAGGGGTTCCCATTTAAGATTTCAAACTTGCCCCCCCTCACCGCCCAGGGGGAGGGGTGGGGGGGCTCATTTTAACGTCATTGTACGTCCCCCTCGAAATGACAAAATTTTGATTGTAAACATTTTTTCGTAGTGTGCTTATTTTTCGAGTTATTTGGCTGCCTAAGTTAAAATGGGTCACCCTGTATATCCTCTATGGAAAAAGAAATTTTTTGACCTATTATGCATCGTGCTCCTAAAGCTGATGTTCCTATGGAATGTAAGTATTGAATGTATTATGATTATTTTATAAAAATTGTAAAAATGTGTTTATAATAATTTTTTTTTGTCTTGTAGTTCCAGGATGAAGTCCGGATACCAGGCTTCATAAATATTGAGCACCGTCAGTGGGTGCGGGTGGTGCGCCGGGCAAGGAGAAGCCACTTTTTATATATGTGGGGCGACACCCCGGAGAGTCGCCAGGTCGAAGATATTTTCGACCTGCGGCGGCTCTTCGGGGAAGAGCCTCACGAAGAAATAGAGGAACTATGGGACATAGAAGAAGAGAAGAGGATGAGGAAGAGGAAAGAGAAGAGGAGGAAGAGGAGGATGGAGAAAGAGAAGAGGAGGAAGAGGAGGATGGGGAAAGAGAAGGGGAGAATGAGGAGCAGGAAGAAGAGGAACAGGAAGAAGAGGAACAGGAGGAGAATGAGGAAAAACACGAGGAATGGATTGACAGATGTAAGTGTTTTTTATAAATCTTATCGTAATATATTTCTATTAACGCTGCATCTTTTTTCTGTTCCAGGAGCGGCCTCCCCCTTAGCCCGGCGCATCACCCCCCTCTACCCTATTGAATTTTAATTTTATATTATTTTTAAATTTTATATTTTTATATTTTTTATTATTATTCTTAATTTTAAGTACACACACACATACACACACAAATTGTATAGTACACGCACACATTTAAATAAATTTTGTTTTAATTTAAAAAAGAATGTGATTATTTACGCGCCTCTCCTTGCGTTCCCATCCCTTGCCTCTCTCTTGCGCTAGTTGTAAGTATAGCGATATCGTTCTCTCTCTCTTTCGTACGCGCTATCGTTTTAACAATAAGTCTCGCGTTAGTTGTAAGTCTCGCGATATCTTCGTTCTCGCTCGCACGCGTTATCTTAGCTATTATCGTTCTCTCTCGCATACGTTATTCTCGCGATATTATAGTTCTCTTTCGTATGCGTTCTCTTCGCGATATTATCGTTCTCTCTCATTCATATGCTCATCGCTATCACTCACTTACCTTTGCGTCGTCCTTCTCCCACCTATGCAGCATCTTACAATGCGTCGTCCTTGTCCCACGTTGATGATGTCACGTGTCATCCTTGTCGCACTGTCCTCTTCACACACTTTACGCTATCCTTTTCAAACCAGTGCACCGTCCTTCTCACACGTGGACACATCGCGGGCCCGCCGCGGATCCCCCCTTCCCGCGCGGACCCCCTCGTCCATCGGTCGCGCCGCGGATCCCCCCTACCCGCGCGGACCCCCTCGTCCATCGCTCGCGCCGCGGATCCCCCCTACCCGCGCGGACCCCCTCGTCCATCGCTCGCGCCGCGATCCCCCCTACCCGCGCGGACCCCCTCGTCCACCGGTCGCGCCGCGGATCCCCCTACCCGCGCGTGACGTCACTCCCCGCACGTGACGTCATCATCCCCCGTACGTGACGTCATCATCCCCCGCACGTGATGTCATCATCCCCGCACGTGACGTCATCATCCCCGCACGTGACGTCATCATCCCCGCGTGACGTCATCATCCCCGCGTGACGTCATCATCCCCCGCACGTGACGTCATCATCCCCCGCATGATGTCACCCCCCCGCGTGACGTCATCCCCCGTGACGTCACCCCCCCGCGTGACGTCACCCCCCCCCCCGCGTGACGTCATCCCCGTGACGTCACCCCCCCCCCCCGCCGGTTCCCCCTCGCCCTTCACCCCCCTCGGAGCCCCTGGGTTAGAAACCTCATAGTATTACTACTATTAATTTATTTATTTACTATTTATCGGGAGTAAGAAAAGTTGTTTTAAAGAAAAAATATGTAATTTGCAATTAACAATTCCATATTTTTTCTTAAAAATAACTATGTGTTTTCTTTACACCAATTGATTCCTCTTGTTATTTTGTACGTAAAAGTATTAAGGTAAGATAATCGAAAAATGAATATTTTACTAGATATTTTACGGTTTATGTAGAATTAAGAAATTATTTCAAGCCTCATAACTCAAAAAGTACTTAACGAAAAGGTACTTAATTATAGTGTTTTGGAAAGGTCTCGAGATAAGCTACAAGAATATGCAAAAATATATAGAGTGTTCCATTTGAAAAATTGATGTGACCTTCACGTGACCTTCAAATGACTCTTCAAGGTCAAACCAATGGTACCATCTTATGGCCCCCTCAAAACCAAACGACTTTTGTCTGAAACATTTTTCTCTCCCGGGCTTGGTTTTCGAGATATTCGACTGGATGTATTAAAATGGGCCACCCTCTATATGTACGATACATGTGATACGTATATATAACATCGTATAAAATAATTAGCATTTTATAATCTCTTTAAAGTCTCTTCACATTTAATAAATTAAAATATTCTCATAAGAAAATAAAGAGAGAAAAATTTCTCTCTCTCTCTCTTTCTCTCTCACTGTTAGCTTATTCTCATTAATCGTATATATATATATATATATACACACACACACACACACACACACACACACAATAATTATTCTTATTTTTAATAATAAAAAAAAAACGAATCTTATTTTCAAAAGGAACATTTGAAGATGACTTGATTTTAATTGTAAATTGGAGGAACAAGAATATTTGAAATTCATCACCTTTTTTTAAATGGGACCACCCATAATTTTTTTTATAAATCTATTCCTCGCAATATTCGGAATAAAAAGTTCTAAAATATAACGATCAAAAATATAATAGTTTATGAAATATTGTATAGTTTATGTAAAATTATATATCAAATTGTGAAAAATACAAAATATCTTGTAAATTATTAAATTCTTCACTATTATATCCTTAGATTTTCATATCGAACATTGCAAGGAATCGATTTATATAAAAAAATTGAGGCCCATTTAAAAAAAAGTTTATGAATTTCAAATATGTTTGTCCGTTCAATCTACAATCAAAATGATGTCATTTATGAATGTCTTTCTTGAAACCAAGCAAGATTCGTTTGAAGCATTTTTTTATTATTAAAAATAAAAGAGTTATTTAGCTAGTCTTTTTAAATTATACCTCACCCTATACATATGTACAGTGTATTTATTTGTGTTTGTGTGTGTGTGTCTGTGTCTGTGTGTAAATTATTATGTACATAACTACGAAATTGAAAGAGAGAGAGAGAGAGAGAGAGAGAACATGGCAACAAATTTTTTATCTTTCCAACAATGGGAAACCAATTACATTATATTTTTAGTTAGTATTATCGCCGAATACGTGTTATCGTAGCTTTGATCACGAACCGTACAACTCTGTTTACAAATAGTGGAAAGTCGTTCATGAAAGGCGCACATGCAGAAATGATGCCGACAGTGGCTGCGTTCCACTTTATGATCGCGGCACTCGTAAACATGATGTTTCTTCGTTTAACTTTTAGTGAACAACAAGGATAAGATGATTCTGCGAGCGTTGCGATCGTTAAATGGAACGCAGCCAATGCTGTCAATTCCGAGACGCTGCCCGCTAGTAGCGCTGGTGGTGTCTCAAAACTGGCATCACTGCTCCCTGACGCCATAGATCATCGCACGTGTCTTTCGATCATTCCACGTGTTTGCGAACGTTTCAATGTAAAACCTTTAGAAAGTCTTATAAAGACTCTTAAAGTTTAAGAAGTCGCATCAATGCCGGGCCCAGGTCGACGTAAGTAAAAAAATTAAATATTTATCTTATATATTTTATATATACATATTTATGCACACACACACACACACACACACACACACACACACACACACATACACACATACATAACATGTACGCACACATATGTGTACATACGCATACACATCGAAATATACTCGCTGGTTAGATAATATTCGCTATGAAATATTTGCATATACATATATGCAAACATTTGGTAGCGAATATTATCTAACTAGTGAGGATTTCAATGTGTATGCGTATGTATGCATGTGTGTGCGTACATGTACGTGTATGAGTATGTATGCATGCATGCATGCATAGATATGTATTATACGCAAATAGAACTATAATCACTTATTATATATGTGCGTATATATATGTATATAATTTAAATGATTTTTATTCGATACATGTACATATCCATGTATGCATGCACACATCCACATACAGAGCATGTATACACATATAATCATATTATTGTTTTTCTTTCTTGGAAAAGGATTGTAAATAACTTTCTTTTGCAGCAAAAAGCGACAATATGAATTCGCGCGCAACACCAACGCCAAAGACGCCGGTGGTATCGAAGACTTCACCGGCGTCGAAGAGCTCAACCGCGCCGATGACATCAACTGCCTCGGAAATAGTAAATATGTCAACTGCCGGAATGCCGGAAATAACAGGAGGCAGAGTTATACAACAAGTAAGTTTAAATTTTTAATTTTGTTGTTTATATATATATGTACATATATACACACATATACACATACAAATATGCGCCAGTGCATCCACGTACATACATCCCAGTAAACAGGCTAACAGCAATATAACATTATAATATTAATATTTACATTAATATTATTATCATGGTGTAAGGAGAAATATAACATTATAATATTAATATTTACATTAATATTATTATCATGGTGTAAGGAGAATATATTTACATTAATATTAACATTAATATTATAATCATGGTGTAAGGAGAAAGGTGAACCATTCGGATAGATGCGCAGTAGGTTTAAATAAGTGGGGGACAGTCAGCCAATTACGCTTTGAGCTTTTGTGCGAAATTCAATATGGCTATTATATCTATCATTAAATGTGCTGAAAATGCCAGTGTGCTGCATTAAAAATTGCAAGAGCCGGACCGGTCGTAATAACAGAGAAAATTACAACGTATTGTTATATTATTTTCCCAAAGAGCCTGAACTAAGAAGACAGTGGCTCGAAGCTTGTCAAAGAAAAGAAGAGGATATAAAACTCAGCTGTGGTGAGTTTATGTTCCAAATGCTTTCGTTTCTCATGTTGCAAAGATTATTAAGATATCTTATTTTTAGCTGCAGTATGTGAGCGACATTTCGTACCGAATTGCATCGAAGAGAAATGGACACAACAACGTTCGAAGAATCAGCCACGAGTGATTCGACGGTTGAAAAAAGGCTCAATACCAACGGAATTGCTGAATATTCCAAAGGAAACAATACCACAGCTTGATGAACCAAAAGAAAAGATATCCCGGTAAGTTCGGAAATATACATGTTACCCATTTAATCTTTTGTATATATTTTTCACAAATTTCTGTTGTGCAGTTTATAACAGTTTCGAAATAATACCGAAAACTGAAAACCTACCTCAAAATTTGTATTAATAAGATTTATTTAATAATGGTATTTATTCTCTCGTATAGTAAATCCAAAATACCATCTTATGACGAACTTGTTGCTTATGCAAGGAGAAATACGGAGATAGATGCTAATGCCGTGAGCACTGAAAATAAATCAGAAAATGATGAACGAGATGAACAATCAAAAAGTATACACGATGGTTTATCAGTGGAACTCGTTGAAGCAATGAATATGTATGTATAAATATGTACATTTAATTTAAATAATTAACAATATACATACAGTATACATATAGTATACATACATACATACATAGTGTTGAAATTGTACAAATGAAATCACTGAAGCATTTTCGATTAATATTTATTCATGTGTTTTTTACAGTGCTGAACAATTAGACAATCAGCCGAATAAGGAAACTGAAATGCTCCTGAAACCGCTGGAAAAATTACAAGAGGAAAATAAACAACTTGCTAGCGAGAATATGCAGCTCTCTGTTGCGAATACACAGATCTCTATCGCATTTAAGCAACTCGCCGAAGAAAAAGAACACTTGGAAAAAGAACAAAAGAAACTGCAAAAGAATGTTGAAAAAAATGCAGAAACAATAGCGTTCAACGCATTGCGTATGGTCTTTACATCTGGACAAATCAAAAGGATTATGTCTCCAAATAATAGCCGTATGACATGGTCAGCTGAAGACATTTCTTCTGCTATTGCCCTGCGATCAGTAAGTGCCAAAGCATACAATTATTTACGGACGGTGAAAAACGTACCTTTGCCTTGCGTGCAAACTCTCCGAAATTGGAGTGCTCATTTTAATGTCAAACCGGGCATTCTGAAGGATGTTCTGAAAGGAGAAATTGACTGTATTGTCTTTTGATGAACTTTACATTTCTAATAAAGTAGACTTGGAACGTCGTGAGGAAAAGATATATGGACCCCATAAAACAAGCCAATTTGTAATGGCTCGAGGAAACTGGAGACAACCGATCTTTTACGACTTCGACCAACCCATAACAAAAGAAATTTTAATGGAAAACATAACACATCTACAAGACGCAGGTTACACTGTTGTTGCGGTTACGAGTGATTTGGGACCTACAAATGCACGTTTATGGAAATCAATGAACATTGGAGTTGAGATCTCAACTAATAAGAATTCTGAAGTGATAGGAAAACCAGACGAAGGGAAGCGATGTTTCTTTTTGCACCCATCAGAAAAATTTGAAAGTGTTCGTTTTTGCTGATATTCCGCACATAATTAAATTAGCTAGAAATAATTTGTTTGATTCAGAATTTATTATCGATGATCAGTTAATAAACAAGGAAATTTTGGAAGAGTTAGTTGCGCTAAATTCCGGTGATTTAAAAATTGCCTTTAATCTCAGTAGACTTCACTTAGATGTTAAAGGAAACCAGCGACAATCTGTAAAATTAGCTGCACAAGTTTTTTCTAATCGCAATGCAAAGGCAATTGAATATTGCGGGAAACAAAAATTTCTATCACACAATAATTGGCAAGTAATGTCAAAAGTCTTAAGCCTTTTTAATGACTGGTTCGACATATTTAATTGCCATTCTAAATTTGGCAAACACAGTGGTTTGCGTGCGTACGGAGTTGATTTGCAGAAACAAGATATCATTCTTGATCAAATGGATGAACTTGTTAGCAATATGCGAACTCCAAAAAGATCGACATTACTTCCATTTCAAAAAGGAATCTTATTGAATAACCGTTCATTAAGGCAATTACTTCAGTATGTGAAGGAAAAATATTCGACGGATGCATTAACAATTGATTTCATCATTACGAGAAGACTAAATCAGGATATTCTCGAAAATTTTTTTTCATACATAAAAGCTATGGGATATGCAAATGATCATCCTTCGCCGGTGGAATTGCAGAACCGTTTAAAATGGTATATCCTTGGAAAGCATTCTGGGCATGCTTTATCAAATAAAAAAAATACGGCAAATGATCTGACGTCGGTTTCCTTCATGGATATAGAAGATATACACGAAAATGCTTCTTGGACATCTGACTGCTTAGACATTCAAGAAGATGATCTCGCAAAAGAGGCGAAATTGTTTATGCAAATTGATCACGTTGAAACATTTACAGTAAATGAAGACCACGAAGAAAAGGTTGATGAGGAATATGAAGGTACTTGAATCAATATATAGTAAATCTGTTTTTTTGGCTGAAGTGGCTGCACTAGTTTAGAGTTTATCTCTTTTACTACACATTGGAAAAAGATACTCTGAACTAGTGCAGCCAGTTCAGCTATAAAAAACAGACCTGATTTTTATTTCTGACTTCATGCCTCATTAATCTATAATTGTCATCTCCGTCGTCTGTGACGTCAGAAATTATTATTATATACAATATACAACAACGTAAACAATATACAATAAGAAATTCTACAAATATTTAGTTATACACAAATAATTAGAAATAAATGAAAGAAAATATTAATAAAAGAATACAAAAAATACTACTATTTTGTTTTATATTCCTTTTTCAGGAACCCAGATAGTTTATACTACTCCAAATATTAATGAGTTTAGGTTGCTTCAAGAATTTGAAACTTTGATAGGTAATCTAACAATTGAAACAGAAGCTTTGATTTATATAGCTGGCTATGTTGCACATAAGTTTCGGCATAAATACCCGGAGTTAGGTGTTCCTACGAAGACTCTTCCTCTGGCAGATAACTGGCTATCTTTCATATCTAGAGGAAACTGTATATATTCCTCCAAAGATTTGCAGACAGCGGCCAGTATTATGAACGAAGAATTCATAAAATTTCATGGGCGCTCATTTAGTAAAGAAAGTGGTATATTTGATAAGTTAACAAACATGATATGTACAAAAGTTTCTTTTCCCGCTTGTGTAATCGCGTGCCTAGTACGAACCCGCACGTATATACGCCTGCGTCAGATTAATCTAGAAATTAAACAACAAAACTGTACTAAAAAAGAAAAAAGAAAACTCAAACATATGTGCAATAAACAATCTGTATAGTAATACTTCGCTTCTGTTAGTATTATTATAAATATTTATAATAAATACAACAAATTTTTAACCAAATAGCGTTAGATACAATCTCATTTCATTTTTGAAACTTTCAAATAGCGCGCTGCATAAAAGCTCAAGTTCTGATTGGTCAAGATCTCAGACCTCCGCCATTATGCGCAATGGTTCACCTTTCTACTTACACCATGATTATAATCTCTCATTCAACAATGTAATTGCAATGTAATATGCCTTGTACATTGCAGTTACATTATTGAGTGGGAAATTATAACACTGATGTAACGTTGCTGTTAGTTTGTGTTTACTGGGATATATACTCAATTTTATGCATATAGGTTTATTAAGTTTTTTTAAAATCAGTTTTTTAATAAAACTTTTTATTAGACATTGTATCTTTGTACACAAAATTTCTTGGAGGAATAATGTAATCCTACTTATATTTTATTAAAAAATTGAATTCATAAAGAGCGTACATTAAAATTTATGTATCAATGTATAATATATATATATATATATATATATATATATATATATATATATATATATATATATATATATATATATATATGTATATATAACTTAATAAAATCATTTGAATTTTAGTTTTTAACTTTTATAATATCAGGGTAATATCCCAATGAAGGAGGTATATGTCGGTAAGATTAGCAACATCATTATCTCATGTTGGTATTACCGTACGTCGGTAATGTAAGTGTTATCATTATCCATTGTCGGTAAGGTAGGTAACATCGGTATCCTACATCGGTAATTACCATGTGCCGGTGTAGTAGGAAGTGACTTATCTTCAGTCGGTGTAGTAGGAAAGGTTTTTTATCTTCAGTCGGTAATGTCGGTGACTGTGTTATCATGTGTCGGTAACTTTTATTTCGGTAACTTTTACTCTGTCGGTAAGGTAGAAAACTACCTTATCATATTTGGTAACTTTTACGATGGTGACATTACCTACTGTCGGTAAGGTAGAAAAATATGTTGTCGGTAAATTTTATGCGGACAACATTATCTTATGTCGGTCTTAAAATTATTTCTCATTCTCAAGTGAGGTTATGTTATGTATAGCTAGCTTCTTAATAAAGAAAGATTATTTTCGGAGTCATTGACAATAATATATCGCGCGGTGGGATGATATTGATGTATTATGAATATTGGCGATAATACATTGCGCGGTGGGATTATATAATAAGAAATATTGGCAATAGTGTGTCGCGCAGTGAGATTATAATTAATAATAGGAATTATATTTATAGTAATACGTGACGCGGTGGAATTGAGATTTTTATGTTCATCGGTGGGATTACAGTTTAAAGATCATAGAGGCGTTTTGCGTATTTGAATAAGTAGACATAAAGGATTAGTTTTGTCGAGAGTGACGTGTGGATTTAAATATTTCTGTTTAATGAGATTTAGTCCAGATCCAGAATCAATCATGAATTTGCAATTTGTTATTAGATCTGGAGAAAATAACGTTACCGTGGGCAACTCCGTAGATTGTTGCTTGTCATTTATTTGGCAGATTCGGAGGTTTGTGCGGGAGTTTCCTGCGGTGTTATCACATTGACTTTCTTTTGAATGTGGTAAGTCGGACGTCCAGATTGCGGGTCGTTCCGGCGGACGTCGGTTCTCAACGGAACGCCCTGCGCGTTTCCCGAAGTACCGGGTTAGGTTGCTTCTAAGGTCTTCTGTAGGCAAGCTTTCGACATTCCTCTATGAGATGTCCAGGAGTTTTACAATAGCGACAGATTTTAGTCTGATAATTTTGTTGAGGTTGTCCAGCAGTCGTTAACTTAACTGGCGTTGCGGTGAAAGGTGGTTGCGAAGTTATATGGCCGTTATCAGGATGATAGCGGTTGTTGGCGTTGTTGCTCGTAGGATATGGACGAGGTATATTACCGGCGTTGTTAGGAAGATCAGCACGGGGTTGAAAATTCGGGCGGAAGAGAGTTCGTTTCCGAATGTTCTCTGCTTCAATGGTTTTGAATAATTGTATGGCTGTGCTAATACTATCCTCAAAGGTCCTCGGATGTTCGAGCTTTACGCGTACTAGCAGGTCAGATGGAAGCCCGTTGATGAAGTTGTTCAAGGTGGTTGTTTCGATGGCGTCTTTACTTCGTTCTCCTATATTTTCAGACAAATCGGATTCTCCATCTATAATTGCAGTGCGTAGTTTTTGCACTCTGCCTATGTAGTCGAAAATATTTTCATTATGCTTCATGTATATGTTAGCTAATTCTCCTCAGTATTGATCGACTGACTTATTTGGTCCAAAGATGAGCTTTATCGTTTCGTTAGCTTTAAAACGGTGTGACATTCTACTCCTTCTATGGCAGAATACGCATGTCCTTGCAGTTTATTAATAATAAGCTGCACCAAATGATATTCGTGATACGCGTGTATTAAATCAAGGGCGCGTTCACAAATTTGCTAAAGTGAAAAACTGACATTTTATGGCCATCAAATTTCGGTACTGTATCGATAGCGTCTTTGAGGCGTATCGGGGAAGGTTGATCCACGATGTCAAGATGTTGGGATGTTGGTTGTAAAAATGATCGTTCCTCACGCGGAACATATCTCTCCTCTCTTTGCGAGGTCTCTAAGTTCATGAGCCTCGAATTAATCCTCTCAATATAGCTAATCGTTTGCATGGAAGCCATTAGTTGTTCTAAGGCTGGTTGTTCCTGGGCTCCGGCCAGTTCCTTTCGGCTTATTTCTTCCTGCATTTTTGTCAGATGTTCGTTCTTGGCTTACAAGGCTTCGGCTTGTTCCTTCAACTGTTTCTCCTTTTCATTTATTTTTTACAAGAGAATATCAGTTTCTTCTGCAGTATATTGTTTTCTAGTAGCCCCTGTGGCTACAGAGCTTGTTGAACTCGAATCTGCATAGTGGATTCAAATATATTATAATTTTGACTTATTCGTCAGGCACTTAATTTCCTCCCAAAAGCTTAGATCCCTTTTTGGCAAATCCCACCGCTGCCACCAAAATTTTGTTTGTTGTTACGTCTTACTCTATCGTCTACTCAACGATTCCGCAGGGCTTGTCATACACGGACGAGTATGGTTATATCTCTCAATTTTCTTTTGGGGCAACCTGCTAGGCCGGCTATACACCGGGACACCGAGAGATTCAGGATCTATAGGAAGCTTCTTTTATGAGGTGTTCAGGTTGACGAATAAATCATCTATGATTACAAAATTTCCCTTTTTATTCAGTTTTATTTATTTTTCCTTCTTCCTTGCACATATGAAATATTAGGAATATTCCTTAATATCGAGGAGGTGCGTATAATGGAGATAAATAATATATGTATAATAGAAATTTTTATAATTTTATTGGTATGTGTGGATATGTTTATATTATCGATACTCTTATAGCTCGACAATCGTGTCGAGAAACTCCTCACTATTCAAGTAATCCAAAATTTCATTGACTTCAAGGTCTATGAAGCTCTCATCGATCGGAGAAATATCGATGGGCTCAGAATCTATTTCCCCGGGCAAGACAGGGGAATAGTTTGGCGTGGAGTATCCCGAAAATGAGTCTGGGGTTCGTGGAGGGCTAGGCGGCGGTGAGGTCTGGACCTGCCTATTTATTGTCACGGGGCTCCTCCGTATCTCCGCGTTTCTCTCCCAGGCTAGGAGGAGGTTGACCGGAATCCTGGTCGTCGGGTTGTCGAGGTCATATACGACTGTCAGACAGTCGCTAAGGCTGTCTGAGTCCTCGTCAGCCGAATCCGTGTCTCTTTCGGAATCCTCGCTACCCGGTGTCGTTGAGAGCCTTGATGGATGGTCGATCTTCAAATTAATTTCCGGGGGTAAAGGGGCGAAGGATAAATTGAAAGGGATATCATCGCGATCGTCCGCGGCTCTTATTATATTGGCAGGGATTTCGTCCCTATCTACAAACAGTTGATGCGCGGAGGGACGATCCCGTAGTAAACGTTGCCTGAATAATTCCCGTCGCGTCACGCCCACGTGGCGTAATGGAATCTCGCAGCGAATTTGTTACGTCCCGCAACAAAAATTTTATTTCTTATTCAAATACGCAAAACTTGCCTCTATAATCTTCAATCTGTAATACCACCGTTGAACATATCAATCTTAATCACACCGCGTTAAATATTATTGTCTATATAATTAATATTGTTAACCAAAATCTCACCGCACGTTATATTATTACCAGTATTTCTTATTATATAATCCCATCGCGCAATGTATTATCATCAATATTTATAGTACATCAATATTATCCCGCCGCGCGATATATTATTGTCAATGTCTCCGAAAATAATCTTTCTTTATTAAGAAGTTAGCTATACATAACATAACCTCACTTAAGAATGATAGAAATAATTTTAAGTATTTACCCGCATATAAATTGTCCGCATAAAAATTACCGACAAAATAGTTTCCTACCTTACCGACAGTAGGTAATGTCACCCGCATAAAAGTTACCATCAGATGGTAAGGAAGTTTCCTACCTTACCGACAGAGTAAGAGTTACCGCCAGAAAAATTACCGACGTTACCGACTGAAGATAAAATCACTTCATACATTACCGACTGAAGATAAAGTCATTTCCTACTTTACCGACTGAAGATAATAATGTTGCTAACCTTACCGACATACAAGAGTATACCTCTTTTATTGGTATATTATCCTGATACTAAAAAAGTTAGAAACTAAAATTCAAAGGACTTTTATTAAATTATATATATATATATATATATATATATATATATATATATATATGTACACGTCTCGACACCGACTATACATATATCATTATTTTAAGGTATAGTTTTAAACCTAAAAATCTTTTATCCTTTACTAACTCAAAAAATAATATAGATATAAATCTCGTAATATTAATTTTTACTTAAAGAGCATAAAAAGCTGAGTTGATACATATATGCATAATTATGAAACTTCAATATTACTACGTGGATCATTTGAAAAGTTTCCGGCCTTATCAACATAAATTAATTGTAGAACAAAATTTCTTTCGCCGTCCGATAGATGGCCTTGACATATGTAAACCGTAAAAATTTCAAGTCATTCCGATCATTACTTTGTCTATGGCACTCTTCCAAATTTGTTAGCTGACATTGTCTGTCAACAATGGAGAAAACTGAGTATCGCGCAGTGATAAAATTCCTTCATTTGAAAGGAAAAAAAAATCAGGAAATAAAAGATGAGTTAGACTCTGTATACGGTGAAACCTCCCCTTCATTTACAACGGTCAAATATTGGGTGGCCGAGTACAAACGTGGTCGTACGAACATTTTAGACGAGGAACGTTCCGGGCGCCCGAAAACCGCTACAACTGACGAAATGGTCGATTTAGTGCATCGAACTGTGATGGAAGATCATCGATTGACCGTTAAGGATATTGCTGAGGCTTGTGGGATATCATCTGAACGGGTGCACAAGATTTTACATGAAGATATGAGAAAATTATCCGCGCGCTGGGTGCCGCGCTTGTTAACGATCGACCAAAAGCGCGTACGGGCGGACATGTCGCGCGAGTGTCTTAGCCTGTATAAAAAAAATCCAGCGGAATTTTTGCGGCGAACGATAACCGTCGATGAAAAACCTGGATTCACCACCATACGCCTGAGACCAAACAACAGTCAATGCAGTGGATCACGGTGGGGGAACCAGTTCCGAAGAAGGCAAAGATCGTTCTCTTCGCAGGAAAAGTGATGGCGACAGTTTTTTGGGATAGCCGTGGAATTATTCTTATTGATTGACCTTGCAGAGGGTAAAACAATCAGCGGACAATACTACGCTGCATTGCTGGATAAATTGAAGACCACAATTAAGAAAAAACGTCCGCATTTGGCCAAGAAAAAAATCCTGTTTCACCAGGATAACGCTCGGGTTCACACGTGCATGGTCGCAATGTCAAAATTGCACGAATTGAAGTTTGAATTACTTCCGCACCCACCCTATTCACCAGATCTAGCCCCCAGCGACTTTTTTCTGTTTCCCAATTTGCAAAAATTTCTCGGGGGAAAAAAATTTGCGTCAAATGCTGAAGTGGAAGACGCTGTAAACCAGTATTTGTCAAGTTTAGAAAATCAATTTTTCTCTGACGGTTTAAAAGGAGAAACGTTGGACCAAATGTATCGAGTTGCAGGGAGATTACGTCGAGAAATAAATTTTGTTTTGCTTTGAAATATGTGTTTTTCTTAAAAAGGTCGGAAACTTTTCAAATGACCCACGTAATTTTATAAGTAAAGTTTTAAATATGATTTTACGTATGCAATATTATAAGTCGCTATAAAGTGCTCAAGGCTAAATGCAATGCGCTTCTCGGAAGCACCGATCGATCGCAATTCTCAGAAACGCCGAGCTCGCCACATTCCAAGCTCAAGGCTATGGAATATTCCGCTCGAATATTATTGCGTACAAATATTATTATTAAGAGACAAACGAATTTATTGTTAAATATTAATATTAAGCATATGCAATAATTTTTATTAATTTATTAATTCAAGAACCTAACGGTTATAAATATTAAAAGTAAAACCAAAAAATAAAAATTGTTGCATAACATGTTGAAATAGTTAATTAATAGTCTTTATTCCGCCGTAAATTAAAATTATATTACTTATATTCCACCGCGTGAAATAGCTGCAATAATTTATTAAAAACAATTAATTTACATTATTTTATTCCACCGCGAATTAATTATATTCATATATAAAATAGTCGCAATATTTTATTGCGCCATGAAATAAAATTAATTTATATTACTCTTTTAATTATATCCCATCGCAACATAAAATAGATTATTGCACGCTAAAATAAGATTTTGTTAACAATAATTATATTCATATATATATATATATATATATATATATATATATATATCCCATTGCGTAATCATAAATATATATATATTTCAGATGTTAAAAGAATTGTAATTATAATAATTGATATCAGAATTTATTAATAATATTTAAAGGCATTTTTTATAATACATAGAGAAATAAAAATGAACTTTTGAACGGAGCATGCTAGAAACTCCGTTGACATTTCTACAGTTAGAACTCAAAATTCTGTCTCAAGAAATATATGCATACGAACTGCACATAAATTCTGATAGCTTAAATAATTATTATAAAATTTATATGTCTAATACGATGTAACCAGTATAGCCGATTCAATACTGACCGCTCCGTCGCCCCCACTCCAACTCTGAAGAGTCCCGCCATCTACAACGCAAACTACGCCCACTCCCTGCGGCAACGCCCAGCGGCGCGCACATCCTCCACCATCAGACCCCGGACGAAAAGTAGGGACCGACGCCTATATAAACCCATGCAGAGCGGTCCTCCTCGCATTTGGCCCAACGATTTACTACAGTCAACAACTTTAATTAGTACTTACCTTCAGCTCTTTTGTACTTATACTTAAATAATAAACTTAGCGATTATACGACGAATTCTCTTGACTTCTTGGACTGCAACCCTCTTCCAGAGCCATCACCGAGGTAGACGGCATCCAGTGGAAGGAAGTAGTTTCCACTCATCAACGTACAGCAGATCTTAGTAAGTATTCAGCCAAATTGCCATTCATTTAAATTCTTAATTCAATTCAACTCAATACTAACAACATTAATTTTAATTCGGGAATCTATACCTTCAACAATCCACATTTCCGCATCCCTACACTCCATTGATTTAAATCTTAAACTTTATTTCAAATAGAATTATCTTTTGATTTTATTGAATTATTGAGTGTTCAACCGGTCTTTGGTTTAAACCACAAGGGTGAAACGTCACCTTAGAGTAGTCAATTGATGTACTGTGAGGATAACTCCTTGCGACACAGTGAAAGGGCAACTATCCTGAGGGAAGTTTTCTTTTTACTTGGAGCTGTTGACGAAACTAGTGTGTCTCGTACTTGATGTACGGTGAGGATAACTCCTTGCGGCACAGTGAAAAGGCAATTATCCTGAGGGAAGTTTCTTTTTTACTTGGAGCTGTTGACGATTTCTGAAAAAGAAACTAGTTCATCTTGTACATCGATACTATTCGAAAGAGCACGGGACGCACTCTTTAAAGACAGGTCGAATCATAGAATTTGAACTCTGATTTAGTATAGCATAACGAATAAATATTAACTTAATAAAACTAAATCAGCAGACAGATAGACACTGACTCATAAGCAAATCCTTCCCAGCCAACAATTAATTTAATTTCGAACTTGAATGACTTTTTATGGGACTTATCTCCTTGACAAGACGACTCGATTGACAGTGAAAAAGGCGAAGCTGCTTCGGCAGAGCGAACCCAAGGCGCGGCGCAGTGAAAAGGCAATTATCCTCAGGGAAATTTCCTTTTTTTCTTGGAGCTGTTGACCATTTCTGAAAAAGAAACTAGAAAGTCCTGCCAATCGACGTTTGATTAGGCGAAGATACAATTTCGGCCCGGTTAATTGGCAATTTTCATGAGTTTGTCTTTTAATTTTGGAGCTGGTTGACGCAACCGTCAGTTTGAATCTAGCCTTGATTTCAAGACACGAGATACATCCCAGAAATTAGTGATGATACACTGGCTTAGGTTTTGATAATTTCAATTATTATTTTAGTACATTTTATTAATTATAACCTGACATTGTAAGGTTAATACTAAGCCAGACGTTTGACAGGTGGATACATTATTAAAGTATCCAATCTCCTTATTCCTCCTCAAGCCTCTTCGATTTTCAGTAAACCGACTTTAGATATTCAAATCGCAATTTAAAAACAAAACTAACCTAATAATCTAACAAAATTATATAAATTACCGTTGATCGATAATTTACCATCAGTCAATAAGTTACCATCGGTCGGTAAAACCGAAATCTACATTACCATTGGTCGATAATTCAGAAACTTATGTTACCATTGGTCGATAATTCAGAAACCTACATTACCATCGGTCGGCAAAAACTGAAATCTACATTACCTACGGTCGGTAAAACAGAAATCCACATTATCATCGGTCGGTAAAACAGAACCCTACATTACCATCGGTCGGTAATTGTGAGTGAGTCGATAATTACCCCGGGTCGGTAATCCATTATTAACATAATACTAATACAATTTATTCTTCTCAGACTATACTTTAGCTGAAATTTCAACCGTTTCTTTGGACTTCAACGATCCCTTCACTCGAAGGATCTTGGAATAACCTCAATTTAATTAATGAATAAATACCAACATTTATCCAGCTTGTAAAGAAAAGAAGAAAATAAGGAAGGAAATACATAAAGAAAGAAAATAAATAAAGGTTTTGCTTACAAATACATATATTTATTCTCATTCCCTCCTGAATCTTCTCTACGAAGCACAACAGACCTTCAATCTCTCGGCGTCCCAGGATATAGCCGGCCTAGCAGGTTGCCCTAAAACAAATTGAGAGATTAATTGCATCCAACTGGGAAAGTAAGACTTCCAGACCAGTCCTGAGGAACTGGGGACGTAACAGAAAACCTTTTTTAATTTTGGTGGCAGCAGTGGGATCTGCCGAAGAATCTGTGCTTTTGAGAGATTCAGTGGATAGGAATAAATAATTTTCGACACAACCATGCAAACCGGTTCAAGCTCTTCAAGTTCCGTAGCCACGGGAGTTACGAGAAGACAATATAGCCCAGAAGAAATTGATATAATAATGAAGAAAATGAATGACAAAGAAAAGCAATTAAAAGAAGAAGCAGAAGCTTTACAAATTAAACAGGATCACCTGTCAAAACTACAAGAAGAGATTGAACAGAGAATCGCTTTTGATACAAACGAAACTACGCAAATAATGAACTCTATTGTTCACCAAATGGAAAAATTAAGCCAACGAATAACAAATATCGAAACTTCACGAGGAGAAGATGAACCACACTTGTCTATATTATTATCTTCCATAAAATCAATAGCCGACGAAATGAAAGATCTGAACCAACGAGTTAACAATCTTGAAGTCCCGCAAAAATCTGTTCACCCTACTAATTCACAACCATTTGCCTACGCTGAACAAGCAAACGCTCAACACATTCAACAGGAAATAAATCCTACCAACTCTCCACCAGATTTATCTCTCCTATCCGTTTTAAGGATGCAGTAAATACAATCCCTGAGTTCGTCATAAGATGTCCGTTTTTCATTTTAGCAAAATATGTGAATGCGCATTTGAACTAATACCTCAATACTACGAATATCATTTAGAGCAGTTAATTATTATTAAATTACAAGGACACGCGTATGCCGCGGTAGAAGGCCATGAATATGCAACAGTTTTGGAATTAACAAGAGAATTAAAGAAAATTTTTGGTCCGAATAAATCTGTCGACCAATATCGCGGAGAATTAGCTAACATTTTTATGAAGCCCAACGAAAATATTTTTGACTACATAACTAGAGTACAAGAGTTACGAACCGCTATTATAGACGGAGAAATGACTCCTTCCGGATATATTGACGATAGTTTAAGAGACAGAATTGAACAGAATGCTATGGATAGCTTTATTAACGGACTTCCATCGGACTTATTGATACACGTAACTAGAACGACCTTATGATTTCGAAGACTGCATAAGTACAGCTATCCAATTATCGAAAATCATCGAAGCCGAAAACGCATGCAAACATATTGTAAATCCGAATCGCTCAAATATTTCACCGCGAGCCGATCTCCCTCACAAAGCTGCATCAACAAATAATATTCTTTACAATCCTTCAAATTCTCAATCTCATAATAGCAACGCGCCTTTTGTTAAACTATTGAATCCTGGGCAACCCGGTCCTAATTATCCGACTCTTAAAATTTGTAATTATTGCAAAAATCCAGGCCATGTAATAAGTGAATGTCGCAAGCTCGCATATAAAAGATCTACAGAAGGAACTCCTTTAAATCCGTCTCCTCCATATAATCATCAAAAAACGGAAAACTTGCAAGACGTTCCGATTTCAAGCGACGTCCGTCGGAACGAATCTCAGATAGGACGTCAGGACTTTCAACAGAAACCCACAAATCAAGTGCAAATTCAAGAGCCACTCCCTTCTGTATCACCTGTCGGATAAACAATGAAGAACGGATAAACGATGAAGAGAAAACTACTAAATTACCTTCCATTAATATTTCTTCTTCTGATTTAATAACCAATTGCAATTTTATGGTTGATACTGGCTCTGCTGTAAATTTAATTAAACGCCGGTTCATTAAATCCGACGTCTCTTTAGATAATGAAAATATTAAATCTCTTCAAGGATTCTGTTCTGAAACTATGATGACTCTAGGCTCTATTCAAATTTCTTTATTCGATAAACCCACTGAATTTCATGTAATATCTGACTATCAGTCTCCCATATGACGGAGTCTTAGGCGACACATTCTTTAAAGATCGAAAATCCAGTATTAGTTATAGAAATAAATGTTTGTGCCTTGAAGACATGAATATTCCACTAGACTTCGATGTCTACGATGTCTACGATGTCTTCGATGTCTACGATAATAATATAAATTATATTACCGTGACACATGAGCTCCCGGTAATCGATCACAAATCGTCACTTAATTTTACAAATTATTCACTGATTTCTAACAATGCTACTGAAACTCCAAGACGTTCGGTAACCTCTACATCTATTAGTAATAATAGTCCACTGAGTTCTAATGAATCTAATAACACTGCAACCCGAGGGTTCATTCTCTGAATCTTTACAATGTTACCGAAATTCAAAGAAGTCCAGTAACTTGTCATACTTCTAATTTTTCAAAATCATCAGGACCATCAATAATCTATATCGATCCTAGATGAATATTAATTTAATTACATTTTGGTTACAGATAAAAGCACTGTGTCTCTGTTACACAGTATCTCTCATAATCAACATTTTTAATTTCTTGTTGCAATTACTCTTCATTAAATTTCATTCAAAGATTTTACTTTATGAGAATATATTTAATATTCTCACAGAAAATGTATAATACAATATCAGGATTGTTTGCATTACTATTTATGCAAATACTCCTGATCGTATGGTTGGAATATCTAACGATGTAGCTTACAAGAAAAAGAATCTCTTACTGACATATTTAATCCAATCATACATTAAAACCATACTATATGTAGTCTCATGAATCTTCGTGACACTACATCAGTAACGATATAATAATTGATCTTACTTGACTCACGTATATACATTACTTTCAATTGTAAATACACTTAATTGCTGTATCTTATACATGTATTCAATTCAAAATCAATAATGAGATCCCAACGCGATATGCATGAGACCTCATTATCCAAAAACTCAGCGAATACTTTCTATAATTCAAGAATATTGTCATCGGTATTATCGCTCTTATTATTAATATTAATATTAATATTAATATAGTTATAAATATATATATATTTAAAGTGTTAATTATGCATTATTTTTAAGGTAGGATTAAAGGCTTCGTACGAGGAGAGGATGTTGTTGCGGGATATGTTTTATAAATGACAGTCTACCAATGCGGCTGGCTTAGTCTATGAAAGTGTGAAAATTATTGAAATATTGAGTCAATCTAAGCCAGTGCTATTTTACTATATTTCGACAAATCCTTTAAGAGTGCGTCCCATGCTTTACGGTCAAGTGTCGATGTACAAGACGTCTCCCAGCACAGAATTAAAGAAGTATCCCTGAGGGAAGGTCCTTCTCTAAACGGCCGAGGAGTAGCACGGCGCTACCCAATGCACATCAATTGACTGACTCAAAGCGACATTTCACTCTTAAAATTAATAAGAGGATCGGTGAAAATTCATCAAGTCAAAATAGAATAAGTCTAAGTATATGGGAGAATGGATGGATGTACTTCAAGAGGAGGATGGATGGCAGTCAAATTAAAATATGACTATGTAAGTCGCTGATTGTTAAAGAATATATTAGGAAGCGTAGGGAAATAAGATGTTATAATTTTAAAATGTACTTACCAGTTGATGTTGCCTTTCCAAGTGTGAAGACGACGGCTCTCTGCTGGAGACCAATTGCCTCGGCGCGGTTCCTGAAGAGAGGTCGGGAGCCGATGTGGAATGACGGCAGAAGACCCAAGTACAAGTTCGAATAAACTTTATTATGATGAAACTCTGAATACAAGTTCTAAGGCTCTAATACACTTGTCAGGCTGTTGCTTCCTTCCTTCTGGAGAGTTGATAGTCAAATGCACGGAAGACTGAGCTGCGATCCCTGAGGTATCCTCTGGTCCCTACTCCGTGCCGGGCGTCCGCAGTGGTAGGAGAATGCGTGCGCTCCCGGGCGTAGACGGCTCGACCGCTATTTGCCGCTATAGTAGCCCTTCTTCTTCGAGCGCGTTGTGACGTAGTGGGTGTGCTCTTGCGTGGGGATAGTGGGGACGACGGAGCTATCAGTGTTATCCGTACGTCAAGCTCGTTAATTCATTTTACACAAGAGATAAGGTTCTTATAATAATTTTTAGCCACCTGAATTATTATAACGTGCATGCATATATTTTCCAATGCAAAATTTTGAGCTCCTTCAAGAGAAATGTGAACGGTCTTTCTAGCATGCTCCGTTCGAAAGTAATATTTAACTCATCTTATAATAATTGTATAGCTTTAATTAATAACATTGTTAATAAATTCTGGTGTCATAAACCATTATAATTACAGTTGTTATATAATAATTATACGATATATATATATATATATATATATATATATATATATATATACAGGGTGTTAGAAAAGTCTGGGAACGGTCAAATATCTCGAAAACGAAACGTTTCTGAGAAAAATGTTTCCAACCAAAGTTGTAGGATTTCAAAAGATCTATTTACTGGCGCTATGAGTTTAACCTTGGGTGGCGTCGCCAAGGTCAGAGTAAGGTCAACTAGAATTTTTTAAATGGGACCCCCTATTTTTTATTATTTATTCTTGTAGCTTATCTCAAGAGCCTTCCAAAACACTATAATAAAGTATTTCTTCATTGAGTACTTTTCGAGTTATGAGGCTTGAAATAATTTCTTAATTTTATATAAACCATAAAATATCTAGTAAAATATTCATTTTTCGATTATCTTACCTTAATACTTTTATGTACAAAATACTGAGAGGAATCAATTGGTGTAAAGAAAAAACATAGTTGTTTTTAAGAAAAAATATGTAATTTGCAATTAACAATTCTATATTTTTTTTTTCGAAACAATTATGTGTTTTCTTTACACCAATCGATTCCTCTCATTATTTTGTACATAAAAGTATTAAGGTAAGATAATCGAAAAATGAATATTTTACTAGATATTTTATGGTTCATGTAAAATTAAGAAATTATTTCAAGCCTTATAACTCGAAAAGTACTAGATGAAAAAATACTTTATTATAGTGTTTTGGAAAGCTCTCGACATAAGCTATAAGAATATGCAATAAAAAATAGGTGGTTCGATTTAAGAAATTAAAGGTGTCCTTGACCTCACCTTAACGATGTCATCCAGGGTCAAACCAATGACACCATCTTATGTTCCCCTCAAAACCATACAATTTTTGTCGAAAACGTTTTTTTCTAAAATGCTTAGGTTTTTGAAAGAAGAGGGGTGTACGGGTGGTCTAGGACACCCTGTATATATATATATATATATATATATATATATATATATATATATATATATATATTGTGACCGTTTATTTTCTTTCTTTTTTATATTGGGCTAATGATAATTGCGGCCGGTGATATTGGCCCACGGCACACCTTCGGCGCGATTTCCTTTCAAAAACTTCAACTCTAAATTTACATGGGCGCCAGGTGCGGGAATACGCACCGCTCTAATAAAATCTTGCGATAATATACGACACTCAAAAGAAAGCAAAAGAATTTCAAAGCTATCGCGACGGACACTCGGCTAGCTCCGTATCGAAATTGGTAGAGGGGCGGTCCGTTTAATTTTTAATTAATTAGGAAGAATCGAGAATGCAAGGTCGCTGAAAATAACACAGATTATTAAAATAACAAAAGTTGTAATACATTTGACATCGATAATTAAGAACATCAATATTTTACAGTAGACCGGCGCGAGTAGATGGAGAAGAAAAAATATACATTTGATTTTATTTTATCACCGGCAGCAACGGGCCGGTGTCCGGGCACAAGCATCGCGGTATCACATGCCAAGCGTTGACAAAAAAAGTGTTAAGAACGCCTTGGAATTCCGCGCTATGCGAGACTTGTCGGAGTCTCGACAGCCACGAATTCCAAATAACTTTTCAATAAGAATCCCCGCGATACTCGTTCGGCTAATTTAATTTTGTCCCGCATGGAATGAGAGAAAGAAGTATAATCTTGGAATGAATAGCCGAATGCAAAATTAGCAGGTCCTCTACAAGTGTAAATCGATCATACGCGTACTAGCCCGTTACCCGTTAACGGAAAGAAATTTTCTCTGACTTGATCATCTCGTAGGAAAGATCTCGAATAAAAGACGAACCACTATTCCGGATAACATAACATATAACATAGAATAGGTTGAATCAAAATTCGACTCGGAAATATGCGAGTCGACGCCGTGACGCAATTGTCGGCTATCGAATATCGTGATCGCCTTCGTGTGTGAACTCGCTTACAATAACATTTAGCGGACAAAGATTTACAGCAGACACGAATAATTGTACAAAGCGAATAACTAAAATGACTGTCGGCGCTTATCCGGGAGAGAGGGCACTTAACTTTACGAAAGCTCGAAAAAAGTCTTTCGGCCGGCCGTCGTATTCTAATACGCAGTAATCGAGAACAGCCAAAGAATCTTACGAAGAATTTAATGACGGCAGCAATATGACACCGACGTTGTTCAAGCTAATTCTACCTGATAATTTTGTTTATTTTTAAAACGAGAGCGGCCAGATGAGGTCGACGCTGGTCTCACCGGTGACTCCTCGCATTCCGTCGTGCTCTCGGCATCCACAAACCGGATCGAATTCTTTGGGCCGTCGTTCCCTTCGCCGGTCCGCCGAACAGTGACGAGCGGAAGGCCCGCCGGAATTACGCCGGCGAATTAATATGAAATTGGGCCACCTGTGGCGCTTCCGTGGTCCTAAGGTTCGTTGCGCGGCCCAATTAATCCTGCGGCTCTCAGGGCCGTATATGTGTTTGTCGCACCCCGTCGGCTCTAGATTTTTATAAAATTTCTCCGTCAAGGCCCGGTGTGAGGAATACTTTCGGCAGCCACTTGCCGTTAATTATGAGATTCTTCAGTAGCGCTGTTCCGGCCAAAGGGCTTCGACTCGGGGTCCCAGTGTCCATCTTTATATACTGGTTGGCCTTCCCCGCAATTGTTCCTCGTACCTGCTGGGTATAAGGGTGTTTATAGGTGCGGCAATCTTAGACTGACTTTCCGATTAATAATAGCAGACAATGATACTTAGCTCGGCGTGTTTCTTCTTATTCGGCGCCTCCGCTCGTTCCGCTTCATTACTCCTTGGACTTCCTCGTTGGGTTGAGCCACCGGATGAGACTCAGTCAACGTCTCTCCTCATGCGCGCGCTTACTCCTAATCTTAGTACGCTAACAAATAAATTTTTCGCAAGGGAGGCGAGTCTAATCTCGCCTCCAATGGCCGCTCTCTCCCTAAATCAGGCGAGAACGAGGGCCCACGACTATTCTCGGTCAGATCCCGTGATCCTTGTGACGGACCGTCAAGTGTTACGTCACAACTCCCCCCTCCCAGGAGAGGACCGAGGAGGTCTCGGCTACCGACTAACGTCGACAGCCGCTTTCTCAAAATCCAGCTAATCTCTCAAGGATCTTCTTCATGGTATTCCTTAAACAAAATTCTAACATTAGTCCGCTCTCTTCCGTAGTAGATTGAGCTTTCAGTCAATTCTATTCGGGCTAGGAACATGCGACACAATCAACAATCATTCACTCACGAAACCGAAAGCAAAACACAGGGTGAGCGAAGCGGATCCCTTAGCCGAGTACGCTGGTTATTAGTGGGGGAGGAGAGGAGGGTAGTAGTCAAGCAAGACAATAATTCGGTTCCTCAATCCATTTATTGCTTAGGGGAGGACCCGATCAGTCTATACAAAAGTGAAGAGAGAAAAAAAAATTTATTTTTGGAGTGGGCGGCAGCTAATGCTTTCCCAGATGTCCACGGTCCGGGTGGTATGGGCCTAAGTCTCGCCACTCGTCCCGGCAGCGTGGGCAAGTGCGGAGGGTTATCCCCTCGCGGCCGCACCCATAACAATACTGCCGATCTTTGGGCCACGGACAAGTGGAATATCGATGGTCTGTGGCCCGGCAGTTCCAACAAATGTTGGGGCCTCTGGTGGGTGGCCGTGTTGACACCACGGCCTGCAGTTTGGGAAGTGGGGCTCCCTTCTTGGCGACTCCCAAGCGGAGGTTGCCACCATGCTGAGCCCTGGAAATGGGGATTGCGGCTGTGGGTTTTCCCCCTCAAGTAAGCCGGGGCGCCTCAAGATATCAGTTTGAGTGAGGCGTCCTCTTTCTCGCCCCGGTGGGCGCGGTTCTTCAGCAGCGACATTTGGTGGAGAAGGGTCCACCTGGACCCCCGTAGACTGGCGGACGGTCTCCGCGATCTGGGTGCCGGTATGGTGGAATTCCGGTGCGGCTACCTCAAAGAGACGCTGCCCCAGCGTCCTGCCCCCAGATGCTTGCGTCCCCTGCTCCCGGGTACGAGGGAACTCCCGTATTGTCGCCCCCCGGGTGGTCGTCCTTCGGCGGTCCCGGTCCTCCGCCAGATCCCGGAGTTCCGTCCAAAACCCGGGGTAACGCTCATGGATCTCCTCGATCACTTCCCGGTAGCGGAGCCTGAAACGTCGCCACTCCATGTAGGCTCCCTCTCTTTCTCTCTTCGCTGAGTTAGCGTCGGCAATTATCTATAGGAGAGGAATATGATATGGCTTGAGATCTTGCACATGCACTTTACTAACAAACTCACCATTCAAATGGACGAGCTCACACACAACAGGCGAAAGCATGCGATCAATGCGAGAGGGTCCGTGGAATTTCGGGGACAATTTTGCGGCAATATTTTGAGCCGCCGACGATAATACATGTTGACGCTTTAATACTAAGTCGCCAACTTGAAATTCAACATCGCGTCTTTTACGGTCGTAATATTTGTATTGTCTATCGTAGGCCTGATCCAAATTCTCCGTTACCCAATCGTACAGCGCGCGCAACTTCTTCATGCGGTCCGTCCAAGTAACCGGGTCTCGCGGTTCGACCTCGCTCACCGCAGTACAACGCGCGCGGAGTATGTGTGAAGGTTCTATTTCGCGCCCCAAATTTAGGAAAACAAGTGAAGTGCCGATGGAGGAGTGATGGGCCGAGTTATACGCAAAACGGAAGTCTTTCAGGTGTGTAACGTGCGGTTTTCGTAGCGCAGAATCTCAGCTTCGGATAGCCGTCGGTTCCAGGTGGCGGATAGAATAATATTTCGCGGGTATCTGTTTAGAAATATTTTATTTGTGTCTTGAATGAGTGTACAGAAGTGTGAGTGTGTGTGTGTGTATATGTAGGTGAATCGGTGTAGGTGAGAGTGCGTGTTTACAATTGCGCGTGTGTGAGTGGGTGTTCGAGTGCAAGGCCGTTCGAGATTTGATAGCGCGGGCCGCAACCCTACGGATCTCGTACCGGGATAACCGCCGCGGTTGTATTCGGCGCGAGTTATGCGTCAGAATACGTCGCTCGGTATACTCGTCGGGTGGACGTGCCCCGGAACCAGTAGCGATGTTAATAATTATTACAATTAGTAGCGCGGGACGATATAATTCGCGCTACGTGCGATATGCGATCGCACGTGCGATACGGCGCGCTCGTGTTTTTGCGACTCGTCGGGCGCGTTTTTGTCGCGTTTCTTGGCACGGTTCTTATTGCCCCAGCTGTGCGGCTTTAAACCGGTCGGCTTTAAATCCGGTCTAATATTCGGGTTGCCTTTAATTATTTCTCCGGATGGAAGTCGGGTTTCGGAAGGCGTCGCGACGCTAGCGAGCGTCAGAGGCGGCTCGTGTTCCACCTCGTGAAGGCGCGACGCCTGATCTTGGATCTGGAATCGGAGGCGATTTCGAAGGCGCCGATATCAATCGGTGGAGGCAGCGTTCGCACTACCTTCTGGCCTTTTTACTTTCGCAAGGATTTCTCGTGTTTGCTTGCTTGCCGTCAGACTAGCTTAGCTGCTCGAGAGGGATCAGAAGGATCTGATCTTCTGTGCCGCCGAGAGCCCGTTTTATACTCGGTTAATTGCCCGCGCCGGCGTAATCGATAATTACTCCCACCGGCGGTAAAAATATCGGAGCGGTTCGGGTCCGCCCGGGGGAGTTCGGGGTACCGAACGCGGGTCCTCAACTGTCGGCTCCCGACGGCTCGCGATAATCGATTATTGTAATTCCTACCCGGTATGTTTCCTAAGTTATTAAAAATGTGGCGCATAGCGCCTCTGCCGATGCCCGACCGGTGTTCGTCGGGCGGCAGCTTCCGGCCGGTGTTCGCCGGGAAACGATGCATTCGGGGGTGCATCGTTACAGGTGTTCATCCCATTCCCGGTCATCTCGATCCAAAAACGTGACAATCATGGTCTTTAGTACGCGGTTTACGCGCTCCACGGGATTGGCTTGCGGATGATACGGCGGAATAGTAGTAATTTTTATTCCGTGCTCGTCTGCGAATGCTTGAAGAGTTCGATTCGCGAACTCAGTGCCGTTATCCGTTAATAAAAATTTCGGCGTACCCCACCGCGAGATAACCTCCTCCAGAGCATCACAGATTTTCTTCCCGTTCGCGGCCCGCAAGGGAAAACACTCCATCCATTTGGTGAAAAGATCTTGCACCACTAAGACGTACACGAAACCGGCCTTACTCTTGGGCAACGGCCCCATGATATCGGCAGCAATCACGGTCCATGGGCCTTCTACAACGCGGTGGCCCATGAGTCCGATCGGGGGAACTTGCTCCACCTTGGTGCGCTGACACGTATCGCATCGCTTCACGTATTTCCCGACGTCGCGGAACATGTTCGGCCAGAAATACTTGACGGCGAGTCTTTGAAAAGTTTTCTCGACCCCTAAATGTCCCGCCTGCGGCTCGTCGTGAGCCTCTCCCAAAGCCTCCTCCCGTAATTCGCGTGGCAAAACCAATTTCCACCTATCGAGGTCCTCCACGATATCCGATATAATCTCTCTCGGCCGCCAGTAATACAGCTGGTCGTCCACTACTTTCCAGTCGGTATATCTTTTAGTCCTGTCGGCTACCTCCCCGAAACGCCTGCGATACCACTCATCCGCGGTATTTGCGACTATGTTCGCCTCTACGGCAACTAGTGATCTAACCTCGGTGAGGCAAGTCTTCACCGTAACATTCGCCTTGCCGCAACAGTAGCAGTATTGGCGGCGCGATTCCGAGCATTCACGCGCTATATGACCGGTATTTTCACAATCCCAGCATTTTACCTTTCGATTGGACGAAATGGAGGTGCTAGGAGTTGGAGCGGAAGTACTTGCGGTCGCGGCAGCAGGAGGCGCAACGGCAACGGCCGCCGGTGTGGCCCGGACATCGGTTGCCCATTTCTGGGCTTGCTTGTCGTTCTTTTTCTTTTTCGCGGGCTGCGCGCCAGCTATTCCGGCGGCAGCTACGGCCGTCGGACCTTTCGCGGACTTACGCGGAGGACGGTACGCTAAATCAGGGAAAATAGACTGATCCGGAGTCGGCGGAGGGCGATACTGCGTTAAAGCGTCGTAGTTACGTTCAACACGCGTGGCCGCATATTCTAGCGAGGCGAAATCATAAATATTACAGCGGTGAATCTGTAAGCGCGGCAGCATGTTACGATGGGCGTAATTTAATTGTTCCTCCAAACTCCACGGAGAACTTAATCTATCAAAAAGAGCGCGAATACAGGTTAAATAATCCGCGATAAGTTCGTGTTCGCCCTGTGTATGCCGCATTATCTCGTCCCGTAAGGCAAACTGGAAGTCGGGATTCCCGAATCACTCACGCCACGCAGTCTCGAAATCCCGCCACGTTCTCCACCGATTACGCTCACCACGGTACCAGTATAACGCGATGCCTGATAAGAAGAACGGAATGCATTTAAAAATCTCCTCGTCGCTGACCGTTATCAATGCGCGGCCCTCCTCGATACGTGTTAGAAACGTCTCCGCGTCGCCACCTCTCGTGCCGGAAAACTGCAAATTCCACCGACGCATGATATGATAAACGTCCATGGCGGAAGACGTCGATCTCGGAGTGGCTCGATTATTCACGGGCTGCGGGGATAGCTCTATTCGCGGGGGTCGCACACGCAACCGAGAGCGATCCCCTTCTGCCGCTACGGACCGCTCGTCTCTATCACTGGGCCTTCTAGGCGCCCCTTCCGGCTGTTCGAACGCTTCCAGATCGACTCCGGTGGGTGTCCGCGGCGTCTCCCATCCCAGTAGTGTGCAGTTCTCATGTTTGATTAATCGAGCCCTTAACGCGGGGGTGGTATCCTCACTACTCTGACCCCGTCGCTCCAACTCCGTCCTAAGCTGATCCACCGACAGCATGTGAACCCATTCCGTATCGTTCCTATTTTCTATACTCATCGCGAACACTCGATCTCGAAATGAAATTTAAAATTGGCCGTTATTTCACGGCAACTATACGAGTCGAAAATATAGCGTATTTCGGTCGACGAAGGCTGTGGTTCCCCAAGGACGCAAATATTTATGATATGCCGCGATGGCTTTATTCGGGAGGTCCCTGAGAGAAGCTAACAATGATAATCGTTAAATTCGAAAATAATAGGCGATCGCTCCGAACGGTAGCACAAGAAAAAATATATATATATAAACACCAACGCGAAGACGAACGACTCTAGGATTCCGAAAATTCCAAGCAAGCAATCCTTACTAATATAGTTTTCCCAAATAATTTTTTCTTTTTTTTTTGCAAAATCACACCAAAATTCCACAAATAAAAGGCGAAAATTGGTTCAAAATAAAAATTTTATTACAGCAATTAGATCCTGAAAGAAAGGCACGTTAATACACAAAATATAAATCAAGATAAATAATCTCAATCGCAAAGAAGGCAAACAGCAAAAAAATACACAAGAAAAAGAATCCAAAAATAGCAGCACATCAATATACAAGTTATAAAGCCGAATATTATAGCGGTAGGAAGCAATTAATGCGCCAATAAGTGAAAGAAAAGGGGAAGGGTGCGCAAGCATTCCATAATTAGATAAATAATAAGATTAATTCTCTATATTGACTTTTCAACAGCTTAATAATAACGAGGAATTAGCGACAATAATCTGAAAAGTTGATCAAAAGTATACGAAACTTTCAAAAAATTATCCACAATCATTAATGACGGTCGAAGAGCAATAATAAAGGCTCTAGAAATTAATAAAATTCTTGAGAAGTTAAATTCCAATAGTATCTCAGAATGTTCAATACTTGTAAAAAGAAATATATTTATTAAATTAAATTAATTACGAAAGTTCTTCCAATAAGACAGCTATAATTTGAAATATTTCATTAAATCGATTAAATAGAAGGTATGACTAATATTTGAAAAGTTTCTCGTACGGGAAAAATATTAATCTATATTACATACGCTTCGGAGAATTTCCGATACTTTCAAAACGGTTGCTTTCAAAATCGTATTTGCTTGCGACCCTCAAACATACGCGAATAATACAAGGCACAGTATAGCAGAGAAAAAAAAATACAAATAATATCCAAGCTTAATACCAACAGATTAACCTTGCTATTCTCGATCTCCTTTCCGTCTTAACGGATTTTATTCAAAAGATAATTATGGCGTCGTATGGCGGTAATCGCTCTATCGCCGTGTGTTCGTAATTTCGCTGCCGAGGGAAACCAGAGATTCCCTAGAGCCGCGTATGGTTTCGCACGCTCGCTGGGTGAAGGATCCGCTGGAGTGAAGAGAGAGTGTGTATGATCTATATACAGTTTATTCAGGTCTATTTACAATGGTCCTAATAAGGACCGTTCTCGGTAGGAGATTCGCGGGGTCGTTTTGGTAAGTTTTAACGGCCCCCAGGAGTTGTTGTTCTCGTCCGTTAGGCTTCCGGTCAGCTCGGTCTGTGTAGCCGCCGTATAGGTGCTCGCTTCCCAGTCCGAATCTGATTGGGTGCCCTGCTCGGCGGTTAAGCTGCCTGCCTGTGTTCCCCTGTGGATGCGGCTTAAGGGAATGGTTTGCGTCCCTTGCGTCGTCCTTGTCTGAGGTGAAGGAGGCAGTGGTGACAGCTGTTCGGGGACCGTCCAAGGTCCAGTCGGCGAGGGGGCGGTATACCGCCGGATGCGTATGTCCTAGATTTCTAGGAGCTGACGAGGAGGCCTGGTGAGACGTGGAGGCTCCAAGGTGATCGGTTGTAAGATCCACGGCAGAAGTTCGAAGGAGACTCGTCTCTCTGGTTCTGCGCCTCCGCTCCACGGCTGTCGTACTGGCCCGGGTGATCGGGGCGTTGACGCTGGCCGTGGTATCCGACTCCGCCGGCGATGAATGACGTGGAGGCGTAAGCCTCGTTGCCCGGTATTTGTGTTAGTTTTATCTTGTCTGCGTCGTTCAGGATATCCAATAATTCCTTGTCTTTCTTCTGTTCTTGTGCCAATGTTTCTAATTGTAGTGCCTGTTGTATTGTTTCCACTCTTGATAATGCGTCAGCCACGGTATTATTTTTGCCCTCGACGTGTCGTATGTCCGTTGTGAATTGCGCTATGTACTCGAGGTGTCGTGCTTGGCGCGGTGAGCTATGAAGTGGATCTTGTTTGAAGGCGTGTATGATTGGCTTATGGTCTGTGTATACAGTAAAGGTTCTTCCTTCCAGCAAGTGTCTATAGTATTTAATGGCAGTGTAGATGGCTAGTAACTCGCGATCGTATGGGCTGTATTTTATTTGGGCGCTACTGAGTTTCTTACTCAGAAAAGCCAGTGGTTGCCATCCTTCCTTCGTCTGTTGCTGTATCACTGCTCCTATAGCCGTTGATGATGCATCAGTGGTGACTGCAAGTTCGGCTGTAGGATCAGGGTGTGATAATAGTGTTGCTTTCGATAGGCTTTCTTTACATTGCTCGAATGCCTGGTCCATCTCCTGGGTCCATTCGATGGATTTCTTCCTTTTTGCATGTGGGCCTCTCAATGCGTCGTTGAGTTTAGCTTGATATTCTGCTGCTCCTGGGATAAATCTCCTGTAGAAGTTGATGGTTCCCAGGAATTGACGTAACTGCTTCGTGTTGGTAGGCCTCGGAAAGTTTTTGATAGCCTCAATTTTCTCTGGTAGGGGTTGAGTACCCTTTTCTGAAACTAGGTATCCCAAGAATTGTACATTAGTTGCTCCTAGGATGCATTTGGCTGCATTTACTTTGATGCCGTATTTGCTGAGTTGCGCGAACAATTGGTGCAGGTGATTTTTATGTTTCTCCTCGGATGTTGATGCTACGAGTATATTTTTTAAATGGAACACCCTATATATCTTTACACTCTCTTGTAGCTTATCTCGAGAGCTTTCCAAAACACTATAATTAAGTATCTTTTCGTTAAGTACTTTTTGAGTTATGAGGCTTGAAATAATTTCTTAATTTTACATAAACCGTAAAATATCTTGTAAAATATTCATTTTTTGATTATCTTAACTTAATACTTTTATGTACAAAATAATGAGAGGAATCAATTGGTGTAAAGAAAACACATAGTTGTTTTTAAGAAAAAATATGGAATTGTTAATTGCAAATTACATATTTTTTCTTAAAAACAACTATGTGTCTTCTTTACACCAATTGATTCCTTTCATTATTTTGTACGTAAAAGGTATTAAGGACGTTCCCAACCTTCGTTGCGGGGTATGCTTTTCAGGGGAGCGGGGGGAAAACTCGTAAGCGAGCAAATGTTGGTAGCATTGCATAGCAGAATACTGGCCAATGATACACGGGAGAGAGCGGCGTGCTTTAACCTCAAAAGATGGACGAAAAGCAAGATCAACTTCGTTCTAGTGTTACAGGACGATTTACAACTATTAAAAACATCAATAAATATAACAGAATACGAAAGATGGGGTTAAAAAATTCTCATTACGCAGCAACAAAAAGTGATAATATTCAAGTAAAAAAAACTGAAAAAAGTATTCCTGTTGAAGGTAATCGTATCGTGGACTTAGATTATATGTCAGAACAAATGATTTGCTCGTCTTGTGGAGTAGATCTGCTATTAAAGAACGTCGTGAACGAGACTCGTCATTGTTTAGGATCCTATTTTGATGTAAAGTGTACTTGTGGTGCAATCAAAAAAGTACTTTCATCAGAAAAATATACCAACCCTGCATCTGGAAAAAAAGTATTTGCTGTCAATACTAAAATGACTTTGGGTAAGTTGGTTCTGGTAAGGTATTTTGTTTTTTTTTTTTTTCATTTCACTTATGATTCCATGAACTAATCTTTATTTCATAATTATAATTATTTTTGTAGCTTCTCTACATGCTGGAGGTGGTATAACCCAAACCAATAAGTACTTATCTTTGCTTGATCTGCCCGTGGCTTCATCGAATACGTATAAAATGCACGAAAGAATTATCGGACCATTAATTGAGGAAGAAGCAAAAGAATCATGCATAGAAGCTGTGTTAATAGAAAAAGAACTGACAGAAAAAAATATAGAAGCCTTAAAAAAGACATTGTAAGACTATGCAACATTTTTCTAATCATTTTAAGTGTCATATTATCATGCTCAATGAAACCCTAATAATTAATTTTAAAAGAATATTATGATACTAGTATAATATAAAAAAATCAATTTACATTTATTTAAATTTTACAAATGGAACAGAAAAAATCTATTTTTATTTATTTATGTTATATTTATTTATTTTAATTAAAATTATACTGATTTATTATATAAATTTTATATGACGTACATTTTTACAAAAAATTTAATGAAAATTTTTTCCTAGGATTGATCAATTTTAATGAAATCATTGTTGCATACAGAAAATATAAATTGTAAATACATTTAAATTGAAATATAAAAACACAAAATTTCTACCAAAGATTATACTATTTAACTTATTAAATTAAGTTTTCCTTTCTTCCTACTATTTTCATTTCTTCCTACATCCTTTTCCAGACCTCCCGAGTATCAAGAAGGATTCCTTATAGTTACAATTGAACCGAGTGAAACTGAACTAGCCAAAAAAATCGTTAGACTTTTCGTTTCCTACGATATGGGTTGGAGCCAAAGGGGTAATGGGTATAAATACGACAGCTTAAATGGATTTTGTGCTATAATTGGATTTCATTCTGGTAAGGTATTAGATTATTGCACCAAAAATCGTAAATGTATTTTTTGTCATCACAAACAAGCTACTGGAAGAACAATCGAGCACGATTGTCGTTTGAATCATTTTGGCTCAGCTAAATCCATGGAACCTGCAGGTGCAGTTCAGTTGACTGTTAACAGCAAAATTTTAAAAGAAAATAATGCTGAAGTGGGAGTAATCATTGCTGATAACGACAGTTCTTGCATGAGTGCGATTCAAGAAGCTAGTGATCATACTATTTTGAAACAATCGGATATGAATCATACGAAGAAGGGTGTTGGGAACAGATTGTACCTCATTCGCGAAAACAAAGCTTTAGATCCAGACGGGGAACTCTCCCATGATGCCATTGCTTATATAAAAAATACTTTCGCTACTATAATAAAAAAGAACGTTGGAAACATTGATGAGATAAAAAAATGCTTAAAAAATGTGCCTTACCATGTTTTTGACAGACATGATTGCAACGACTCTTTCTGTGGATATATCAAAGATAAAGACAATTATGATAATAGTCGTCATTTTCAAAATGAGATATTATTTGATACGCTCAAAGAGCTTTTTGACAAATTAGCAAATAATGCTGCTCAATATTCGTTAGCGGGGGTCTTCTCAAGCAAATGAGAGCTTAAATAATAGTATGAGCAGTCACTGTCCGAAATCGCACTCATACAGTACAACAGAATCTTCAGATTACCGATTTGCAATTACAATTGCCCATAAGAATCGTGGGGAAGGATTTTCTGTAAATGTTATGGATAAAGCGGGAATAAATTATAGTAAATCTTTACTTGGATATGTAAAAAAACTGATTTGAAAGCTTTAAAAAGAAAACAAAAAGATGAACAGCCAGAACAAAAAGCTAAAAGGAAATTTAATACTTCACAAAAAGAGCAACTGCGAAACAGAAAAGAACATTCAGAAGAAGATACGTATTTCTCCAACATGGCTTTCTTTGGGAATGCTTTACCAACTACTTTTATCACAAAAACATCAGATAATATTTTTTACAATACCGATGATGTTGCTTTCGTTTTTTTCGATCTCGAAACAGGAGGTTTCAAAATTGGAAAAGATATTTTGCAAATTGCAATGAAAAATGAAAATTTATGTTTCAACGTATATATAACACCGAAACAATCTATAGATGCTTCAGCTTCGGCAGTTACTGGACTAACTCGAAATGGAAGGCAGCTGTATCTTAATGGTAAAGAAATTTCAAGCGTAGCATGTAAAGTCGCTTTTTTGAAGACAATAGAATTCTTGAAATCGTTAAAAAAAAAAGTTATTATAGTAGCCCACAATTGTCAGTTTGATTACAGGCATTTTATACATGCAGCTACACAACTTTCACTTATCGATGAACTTTCCGAGTTTATTATAGGATTTTGTGATTCATTACCACTTTTCAAATTAAAATTACCAAATAGAACAAATAAGTACAGCTTATCAGTGTTAGGGAAAGAGTTACTGGAAATCTCTATGAGTGCGTCTCATAACGCTGTTTTTGATATTAATGTGTTGGAAAAGTTAAGCTTAAAATACGTTGATATGAACAATATTATTGAAACTAAAATAACAATTAAAGAAATTATTGAAAAAACTGAAAAGAGTAAAAGAAGCAAAGAAATTGAACAGACATTGGTTCCTTTACATAATATCATTTCCAAATTGATGATAAAAAGATTAGCTGAAAATAATATTTCATACGAAGATTTATTAAAGAAATATAAAGGTGAAGGAGAAGAAAAATGCATTGTGTACCTGAAAGGAGAAGTTAATGGTAAACCAAACATAATAAAGAATAAAAAAATTGTTGATACAATCATACAATTTCTTAAATGTGCCAAATAGTTATTTCTATTGAATATGAGAATTATTTTTATAAAAGTAAAATATCGATTTAGATCTTAGATAATGTAAGACTGTTTAATATGCCAAATAATTATTTTTAAATTATTATGAGATATTTATTATAATGTTAAAATAATTTTTAAATAAAGATTTTTCTATAAATAAGTATGTAATTATTTTTATCAAATGAATTTTTTCCAATTTAGCCTTTATGACATTTTACGTACTTCAAAAAAACTTTATATTCACTTATATACAATCATCTAACAATATCCGCTAAGTTTGATTCGTACGCAGTTCAAATCGTATGCGCATTTGCCGCGCTTGCGCAAAGACGTTCGATTCACACTACCAACATACACAAATTCGGAAACAGTATTTTGTTATTTATTACAAAACTACACGGTAAACAATGCCCATCTTAATAACATTTGTTCTTTATAAAAAAACCAACGATTTAAACCCAAAAAATTGAAAATCGTATATCTGGGTCCAAAGATATAAACTTTTTTAAAATCGCCATAAGAGCCCGTGTTAAAATGTCAACTTTATCCTTTTATATTAGCCAAACTACACGGTAAAAAATTCTGAAAAAATTCGAACCTTCTTTTTTTACATCAAACGACAACATATCCAAAATTCAGACAAATCGTATATTTTTGGTTATAACTTGTGAACGTCCTTAAGGTAAGATAATCGAAAAATGAATATTTTATAAGATATTTTACGGTTTATGTAAAATTAAGAAATTATTTCAAGTCTCATAACTCAAAAAGTACTTAACGAAAAGGTACTTAATTATAGTGTTTTGGAAAGCTCTCGAGATAAGCTACAAGAATGTGCAAAAATATAGGGTGTTCCATTTAAAAAAATTGAAGTGACATTCACGTGACCTTCAAATGACTCTTCAAGGTCAAACCAATGGTACTGTCTTATGGCCCCCTCGAAACCATACAAAACATGTCTGAACCATTTTTCTCTAAAATAAAAAATGAGAGATATTTGGGGTGGACACTTAAAATGGGACACCCTGTATATATATATATATATATATATATATATATATATATATTATCCCAATTAATTATTAATTAAATATACATAGATATTTAAAATAATGGGAATTCATATAATGACTTATACTAAAATTCGTCGCGAATACTTTTAACGCAATTACATCGTTCAGAGAAATTTTTAGTTGAAGGTTCCTCCCTGATAATAAAATTTTGAATCTATTTTTCTCTTGAATAAAGTTGATTAATAATAATACTCCATATAAACATCTTCGTACATGGTTAGTAGAGAGAGCTAGTATGTCATAATATACTTCTGGCTATATACTATATTAATCAATTTATTATTAATGATTGAAATAGGTGGGATATATGTATATGTATATAACAATTCGATAATCTCAATTAATGATTTATAAAGTTTTATGAGTGATTTTTAAAGTAGCCATTGTCTGAATTTTGTGACATCTTGTTAAAATTGCATATTCAGTACTAACATATAATGAAATCTTTATTACAATAGTTATAAACAACTAATTTGAGGAATTTATTAATTTTACTTGATTAATATATGTATATAAGACCAGCTATTCGGTTAGCACTGGTGGTTTGCTAATATGTTGGTTATATAAGATAACTAAATAATATGAATATTGAATGAATACGATTATATATAATTACACGTAAAGGTTATATAAGATGAAAAATTCTTTATACTATTCTACAAAGCAAGATTTAAAATTTTTGATGCGGGACGTAACATAATTAAGAATTTCTTTTAATATATCGCACCAAACCAGAGTTATCATTCTAGGTTTCAGTCGGTCCTTAAAGAGCGCGTCCCGTGCTCTAACGACAAGTGTCGATGTGCAAAACGTCACGTCACAGCGGCACAGAGTCCGTAAAGAAATCTCCCCGGAGAAAATTCTTCGCGGAAACGGCAGAGGGGTAGGGTAGGCTACCCAATGCACATCGATTGACAAGTCGAAGGCGACGATTCACTCTTGTGGATAAAACCAAAGACAGACAGCGTTTAATGTTCAAATGCAATCAACGAACGCATGTGGTCAGAAGGAGGAGACGTTGGAAATGTATGAAGGTAAGTTGTTGACTCTATTATTCGTAATAAAATTCTTCAATAGGTTATGGATTTAAATAATAATATTCGGTGACTAGTTGCAAATCACGAGAGATGAAAGAGATGGAAGAAGAAATTATTGAGCAAAAGAAGCAAGAAACAAGTACTTACCCAAGAGTACTGCTGTCAGGATATGCGACGAATCTTCGTGGAGGACGGTCTGCCTCGGCGATGTCCCTGTCGAAGGAGCCGGTGACAAATGACTGGCAGAAGACCCAAGTGATGGTTCAAAGACACTTTATTTTTAAAGTATACTATAATATTTGACAACTCTATAGACTAAGTTCTTAGCCCGAAAAATATTCTGCGACTAAATTCTTTTTCGGCTCGAAGATGTTCTGAAGTACGCTCGTGATCGCTTTAGTTGTGTTACGTCTTACTCTATCGTCTACTTAACGATCCCGTAGGACTTGTCATACACGGACGAGTAAGGTTATATCTCTCAATTTTCTTTTAAGGCAACCTGCTAGGCCGGCTATACCCTGGGACGCCGAGAGATTCAGATTAATCTATGCTTTTATGACCTTCGGAAAATGAATAAAGACAGTTATATGATTATTAAATTTTTTGTTAATCTTTCTCCTATTTATTGTAAATCTTTTCTTATTCTATCTCCATACATATTTTTGGTAGTTCTTACATAAAGTATTTATTTCATCAATTTTACAATTTTACAGTTCGACTATACTGTCCAAGAATTCCTCGCTATTTAGGTAATCAAGGAGGCGATTAACCTCCTCGTCCTCGAAATTTTCCTGATTCGGGGAAATGGGCACAGGAGATAAATCGAATGGTATTTCCCCTGGCTGAACTGGTGAGAAATTGGGGGTAGAATATCCGGAAAATAAATCTGGCTCGGGGGAGGGTGCTTGGATTTCTTGATCTGCTGTTACAGGAGGTTGACGGATTTCCGCGTCCCGCTCCCATGCGTTGAGTAGTCCCAGGAGGATCCTTCCAGAGGGATCGTCCAAATCTACCTCGATGGTTGGACACTCGCTGGTGCTGGATGACGTGTCGGAGGGGTCTGATGTCTCGGAGTAGTCGCTCTGTTCTTCACCAGCAGGGATGACTCGTGTAAGGGGGGTATTTACTCTTGAAACTGGGGCCTGTGGCGCAAACGCTAATTCGTAGCGGGTGTCTGTTTGCTCGATAACGGCCTGAATAATGTGCGGGGGAATGTCGTCTCGGTCTACGAAGAACGTTCGCGAATAATTTAAACTATCTCTTATAAGACGTTGGCGTAATAACGGATCATGTCTATAATGAGGACCACGGCGTCGAATCGGGAATTCGCGTCGAGTGATAATGTCCTGGCGTCGGGCGCTAACCATCTATTAGTAAAATGATTTATTTTAATCTCTTTATTTGTAGTATAATCTATTAATTATTAGAATTTCGTTCGCGATTACTAACACTTACGGCGAGAATTTGTGAGGAGTCACCTGTCAAAAGAACGTACCGCATGAGTAGTATATTCAATGGACATGCACATACACGATAGAGATGGAAAACGATTGAGAGAATTTATTTTTCTTTTTAATAAATTCAGGGCATTAACTTATGTCTTCGGAATAAATTATTTTACTTACACGGTGACGTATGTAAATTGTTTCCATCCGAAGAAATGTATTCGCTTGTTTTGAAGAATAAAATAGTGATTTTAAAGTGTTCATCATGCATTATCTTTCCAGGTAGGATTGAAGGCTTGGTACGAGGAGAGGATGTTGTTGCGGGATATGTTTTATAGATGACTGTCTACCAATGCGGCTGGCTTAGTCTATGAAAGTGTGAAAATTATTGAAATATTGAGTCAACCTAAACCAGTGCTATTTTACTATATTTCGACAGATCCTCTAAGAGTGCGTCCCATGCTTTAAGGTCAAGTGTCGATGTACAAGACGTCACGTCTCCCAGCACAGAATTAAAGAAGAAGTATTCCTGAGGGAAGGTCCTTCTCTAAACGGCCGAGGAGTAGCACGGCGCTACCCAATGCACATCAATTGACTGACTCAAAGCGACATTTCACTCTTAAAATTAATAAGAGGATCGGTAGAAATTCGTCAAGTCAAAATAAAATAAATCTAACCCAATAAACACTTTTCTGTAACTTTTACAGAACATTTACAAAACGGTTGTTCGCTGTTCTGGTAACCGTTATGTCAACTATTAAGTAACGTCTAGATGGAAATGTCAGCAACATTATGCCTGTATATGATATGTAATAGATACATAAAATTTAAATGTAATAGATACATAAAATTTAGGTATAAAATTATGTAACTATAACAGAACTTATTAAATATTATTTGTAACATTTACATAACATTTACAGAACAGATATTCTCTGTTCTGGTAACCATTATGTAATTTATAACCCAATAAACACTTTTCTGTAACTTTTACAGAACATTTACAAAACGGTTGTTCGCTGTTCTGGTAACCGTTATGTCAACTATTAAGTAACGTTTAGATGGAAATGTCAGCAACATTATGTCTGTATATGATATGTAATAGATACATAAAATTAAACGTAACAGATACATAAAATTTAGGTATAAAATTAGGTAACTATAACAGAACCTATTAAATATTATTTGTAACATTTACATAACATTTACAGAACAGATATTTTCCGTTCTGGTAACCATTATGTAATTTATAGGTAATAATGTTTAGGTTAAAATGTCACGTATTATATACAGCAACATTATGTTGTATATAGGCTGCATTCCGATATAAACTACTAGTGCTGAAAATCTATACCATACGTGACGTAAACTATAGGTTTTCAGTACTGGCAGTGAATATCGGAACATAGCTATAATATGTAACAAAATGACGTAACAAATACCTAAAATTTAGACATGAAATTACAAAACTATAACAGAACAACCTCTCTTTAGTCTAATCATCAATAAATGTATATTAGTAATATAAATATTTATATATATATATATATATATATATATATACAGGGTGGCCCATTTTAATACATCCAGTCGAATATCTCGAAAACCAAGCCCGAGAGAGAAAAATGTTTCAGACAAAAGTTGTTTGGTTTCGAGGGGGCCATAAGACGGTACCATTGGTTTGACCTTAAAGAGTCATTTGAAGGTCACATGAAGGTCATCTTCAATTTCTTAAGTGGAACCTACTATTTGTCATTGCATATTCTTGTAGCTTATCTCGAGAGCTTTCCAAAACACTATAATTAAGTACCTTTTCGTTAAGTACTTTTTGAGTTATGAGGCTTGAAATAATTTCTTAATTTTACATAAACCGTAAAATATCTTGTAAAATATTCATTTTTCGATTATCTTACCTTAATAATTTTACGTACAAAATAATGAGAGGAATCAATTGGTGTAAAAGAAACATAGTTATTTTTAAGAAAAAATATGTAAGTGTTAATTACAAATTACATATTTCTTCTTCGAAACAACTATGTGTTTTCTTTACACCAATTGATTCCTCTCATTATTTTGTACATAAAAGTATTAAGGTAAGATAATCGAAAAATGAATATTTTACTAGATATTTTATGGTTTATGTAAAATTAAGAAATTATTTCAAGCCTCATAACTCGAAAAGTACTCAATGAAGAAATACTTTATTATAGTGTTTTGGAAAGCTCTCGAGATAAGCTACAAGAATAAGTAACAAAAAATAGGAGGTTCCATTTAAGAAATTGAAGGTGACCTTCACGTGACCTTCAAACGACTTTTCAAGGTCAAACCAATGACGCCATCTTATGGCCCCCTTCAAGCCATACAACTTTTGTCTGAAACATTTCTTTCTAAAGTGCATAGTTTATGAAATATTCAACCGGTCCGGGACTTTTTGAACACCCTGTATATGTATCAATGATTAAAATGAAGAGACTATTCTGCTATAATTATATAATTATTTATTTAAAAATTTTAAATATTTGTTACATCATTTTGTTACATACTATATATAGGATAATGTTGCTATATAATACGTGCTTTTGCCTTAAACATACCTATCATATCTATATCAGTAATCTTTTTAATAAGAATCAATAGTTTCATCAACTTTTAGTAAATATAAATTAATTTTAACAGTGTAAAATTATTGATTAAATGAAATTATTCATGGTCTGTTTTTAATTGATTAAAATTAAAAGAATTAATCTATATTATTTATATATTTGTTTAAATCGTGTATATATATAAATATAACAATATAATATTGGTTTTTTGAACAATTCTTTATTTTTAAAAATTGTTAAAAAATGAATTTTTCAACAAATATTACTATTAACATTTATAAAACTAATTTTTTTGCAATTCGCAATCATAATGATAAATTATAATATAATTTAAATTATATTACAGATTCTTTTTAACAGAAAACTTCAATATACTAATAGCTGTAAATAATAAACAGCTGCTAAGTAACTGATAATAATGAACAAGCAGAAAATTGCACTTATATTTTAATACACTTCGCAACAAAATTAGGGTCACAGAATAAAAGAGAAATTCAAATTTATGTGTTTGCAAAAACTGATCGTAGAGCGGTATTTCAAAAAGTATTTTCAAGTGTGAGACTCCAACTTTCTAATGCTCTAATGGAGATTTCCCTACAAAGATTTACTACAAAATTTATTACAAGCGACGCTATTTTACAGTGAGAGCCTAACAAAATTGTAGAAAAAACTTTAACTTTGGCGTGCACGGGCAGAAAAAGAATTCTTTTTCTATCAACTTTATTAATTGTATTAAAATATAGAATTTCCTTTTTAAAATGCGTTTTTAAATATTACATTATGTGGATTGTGTGTTTCTCTGAGTTATGATGTTTTGAAATGAATAGGCATTTTCAAGCTTTTTTTCTAAAAAAAACCCTCGTATTTGTTGTCGATATTGGTAATATCGACAACAGGGAGATTACAAGGTGTTACAGCCCGCGCCTGATTTTTTCCGCGAATTTCCATGCAAATCCTCTTAGTTTCTTTCAGCGCATTTGAAACGCGCGCCAAGGCGCGCTATGACACCGAACCCCGACTAGCGGCCGAGCGCGGCACTGCGTTAGACCTAAGCCTCCGCCAAGCGCCCAGAGATGGCGCTCAGCTAGGGCCCCTCTCTCTCCAAGCTCTCCACTTTCGACCGCCGCAGCGGTCGAGCCGCCGAAATCGAGGGAACTCGGAGCGGGCCCAGACTCAGGCAGTCAAACTCGCGACACCGAACCGACAAGTCCTAAGCTGGACTCTAATTCTAAATCCTAATTCCAGATCGTAATCTTAATTCTAATTCTAACCTTAAACCTTCAAATTCATTTATAAATTCATTTTCGAATATAAGTGTTAGTTTAATTGTGTGTATTAATTTAGAAATATATACTAGTGTGTGCTAAATCTTGTGATCATTCAAAAGAATCCTAATTCAATAAATCCACATCCCACGCGACGCGACGTTAATATACAGATATTCTTAACCAGGCACATGCTACTAAATTATAATAACTAAATCAGGATTTCGTATTTGAAGTGACGACTTAGAGAGGACAAGCCGCTCGTCGCCTACAGAAAATACGAAGCACAATTGATTACTTCTGATTCAAAGTGACGACTCAGAGAGGATAAACCGCTCGTCGTCTACAGAAAATCCGAAGCATAGTTAATTATTTCTGATTTGAAGTAACGGCTCAGAGAGGACAAGCCGCTCGCCGCCTACAGAAAATCCGAATATGACTTTAATTTTCCACAATGCCTAAAACACGCCGTGCCGGTAGGAAAAATCAACTCCGTCGGATGATAGCGAGATATCACTACGCCGCGTCCACCGATTATATCGGTATCGTAGAACCAAACCACTACGATAAAGAATACGAAAAGTTATTCACGAGTGCAAATAAAACCACGTGTTTAATAAAGTGGCCAGAACGACTCATCCCCATCGACGTCGATAACCAGCCGCATCAACCCGCTTCCACTCATCCCGGAGACCCGCATGGAGCGCCGCGATCCCCGCCTACCAGTGCAGCCTGATTAATCAACGCGGCCAGGTCACTGGAAATTAATCTTTGAAAGGAAATGAAGCGAAGCCATCTTGGAGGTAAGTGACGGTTGAAAAATCCTGTTCGTGCAAGTCACGACTTTTTGCTAGGCCCATCGTGTTTTTGTATAAGGTTTCACTTTTACGATCTCGGCCCGACCCTTCGGCGCCGCGGTACATTCCAGTGGTCAATCGAGCTTCTCTGTATTAAATCCCCGGCCTTATCTCCGCGAATTACCGCGAATACCGGCTCTATCCCGCGAATTATAGTCAAATATTAATAATAATAATAACAACAATCCGAATTCGTAGCGACAAATGACCGCGGTCTTCTCCTTAAACTGTAATTAACGAAATTATGAATTGGGATTTAATCCGACGCTTGGGATTTAACACAACGACCTACTGATCTATTATCAATTTTGGGATTTAACGCAACGACCTACTAACCCATTTTCAATTTTGGGATTTAACGCAACGTCCTACTAACCCACTGACCTATTTTCGATTTCGGGATTTAGCGCAATGAACCACTGACCCAATGACCTAATTTCGATTTCGGGATTTAACGCAATGACCCACTGATCCAGTGACCTAATTTCGATTTTGGGATTTAATGCGATGACCCACTGACCTACATAAATTGACCTAATTACCCAGTGACCTACTTTCCCGAATCTCTTTAAACCGACGCCGCGTTAAAGGGACTCAGTCCCAGCCGAGACCTACTTTCAAGAAAATCCCCGGAAAATCGGACTTAACCCGATGAAATCGCTCTTCTCCGATGCGACCCCGCGAGTTTCGTGATCGGACCACTCAGGCCCCCCTTAATACCCCCGATCTTTCCCTGAGCTTTTGCCAAAAGGCTTGCGGATTCGCGAATAATCAAACTAGAGCCGCTCTGTGCGCATTCTGTTATTATTCCCTGCCCGGCGAAGAGCGTCTACAGTATAATTACGTGACGAAACATAGACTTATAATTGGCCATCGGATTCGGGTGCCACTCCTGTGGAAATAGATTAAGCAGCATCAGAATTAGCGACGAATGCCCCGAGTGCCCTGAGCGACTTCTAGACTATTGGCTACACCCTGCCAATCATCCAGTAACACAAGACGGTAATATAGTCATCCCTATCGTGTATCGCGACGAAGAGTCCACTGATTCCGAGCGCATCAGATCGCACGTATCCCCGGGAAGAACCGCATAGGTTCGCTTGACCCGAAAAAGCGATCGAGCCCCGCGACGTCCGAATTCTCTTTTAGAGCCGCGACATCCCGGAACGTAACAAATTTGGTGACAGTGGTGGAAAACGAGAAGAACTCGGAATAAAACCCCCCTTTTCTGATATGCCGGACACCCGTAGCGGAAAATCCACGAGTAAATCGCTGACCAAGGCGGAAATCGAAGCAATCCAAGCTAAATTAGATACCAAGGCCGAGAGATTAAAAGAAGAGGCGGCGCTACTAAAAGAACAACGCGGGGAATACGAGAGGAACGTACAAGATCTTATTCGACACCGCGAACAAATGGAAAAGGAAATGGAAACGCGTAAACTGGACGCCTCTGGCAACGATGCGTCACGAAGCGCGAGCGACGACGTACGCCTCGAGATCGAACGGCTGCGTCGGGAAGTCGAGCTCCTCCGTAGAGAAAATTACTCAACCCCACGACATTCCGGACAAGTACCTTTCACACGTGACTCCCAAGACTATCAATATGACCTCTCCCCCGAGCCGACTCAACTCCCCAAGGTCTCCTTCCGCGAAGCCACCGGTTCGGCCCCCGCTTCGACGGCTATAATATTCCCTTATCTCAGTTCAACAAGGCTTGCCGACGAGCCAGAGAAATCATTCCCCCCTCAGCGGAACGGAATCTTACAAAGCTATTGATTAACAAATTACGCGGGCGAGCCTATAGCGCCGTAGAGGACGAACCCTGCGACAACATTACCCAGTTGATAGACCTCCTGACCGCTGCCTTCGGATCCAAGAAAATTATAGATCAGCACCGCGGCGAGCTAAGCATGATCTTCCTAAGACCGCAAGAACATATCCTAGATTACATTAGTCGAGTAAAAGAACTCCGCGCCGCGGATCCTAGACGCCGAACGTCGCGAAACTGGAACCATCGCACCCGCGACCGAAGCCGAAATCGATCTATTAACAGGACGATCTTTCTGCAAAGGATTACCGCTAGAATATCGTCTGCAAATGAAAGAAAAACTTTACCAGAAACCATTCGAAGCATTCTCCGTCGCCAAAACAATCGCGAAAGAACAAGAATTAGATAAGACACGATTCGGCACGCGCGAGCGACAAGATAGAGACTATGAGGGTAGAAACTATACCAGACGACAACTCACACCCCTCATACCTTCACGGGAACGCTACAATGACCCCAGATCAAACCGCGAGAGCCCAGCAGTAACCTCCCACACGGATCGCCCACCGTACGTACAACCACGACTCGATCGCTCACAAGGATCATACCCACGCGCAGAATATTCGCGCAACGTATCCCAATATCCGGATCGCACCCGGAACGACTACACGCGTACTAACTCCTACCCCGATAATAATAATCGCCCCACCAACGCGTCCCGCGAACCTTCCCCAAGAATGTCAGACCACCCGGACGCAAACCGAGAAATAAAGCAGTGCAGGTACTGTAAAAACCTCGGGCATCAAATTAGCGAGTGTCGAAAACGCGCATATAATAACGCTCGACAGCAAAACCAGGGAAACCCGGAGGGCCCTGCGAGACAGACGGGCGACGCTCGCCAAGGGCCCCCGATGCGCGAAACACGCCAGGTAAACCCAATAGACGTGACTCCCGCCGAGAATTCCGAATAGCGACACTAAACCCGCAGAACTTCCCACACGCGCCTACCGTTGCGTTAGCCGTCGACGGACTTTCACAGAAAACCTTCTTCATGGTGGATACTGGCGCCTCTCCTAATCTTATCAAACGGCGGAACGTTCATCCCGAGACTAGCATCTGTGAAACCGATAAGTTGTACCTTTGCGGTATAACAGAAGGTGAGATCAAAACGCTCGGGTCCATACAAGTTTACTACTCGGGTCACCCTCTAGAGCTACACGTAGTAAACGACAATTTTCCGATACGGCAAGAGGGTATCCTGGGCAACGACTTCCTCCGCGACGCGTCGAATATACACCTAGAAGGAAAGTTACGTTGCATGGCAGGGAATCCGAATATCCTTCACCGATCACGACACCGTCGTGATACCTGCTAGATCACGCGCAACTTTCTATATCAAAGTACCAAATCTAGATATCACAGTAGGCTACGTCCCGCGACTTAGCGTCGGTAAGGACATCTACCTAGGGGAAGCAGTGGTTGAGAACCGAAATGGCAGAGCGTAGCTACACGCGATAAACTCCGGTGATACCGACAGGGAACTGATCGTACCGACAGTAGAACTGCAGGAAATAGAAACCACGTTAAGCGACGTATCCACTGAATCCGAAGCCAAACAGGCAATGACCGGCCAAGCACTGGCAATCTCCACTGAATCGATCCCAGACAACTACAAACGCCTACAAGCTATCCGAGATGCACTCCGACTAGAACATTTAAACCCCGAGGAACACAACAACGTGTTACGACTCATACAGAGACATAATGATTTATTTAGATTACCGGCGGACAAATTCGAACACACGACTATTATATCCCATAAAATCCCCACGACCGACAAACAACCCATTAACACTAAACAATACCGCTTCCCACCGATCCACAAAGAGGAAATAGATAAACAAATCGGAGAACTTTTAAACAACGACGTCATTAAACCCTCAGATTCCCCCTATAACTCCCCCTTGTGGATCCCTAAGAAACCCGATTCCAAGGGCAACAAAAGATGGCGCATGGTAATAGATTACCGTGCTTTAAACGAAAAAACCATAGGCGACGCGTATCCCCTCCCGAACATTACGGAAATACTAGATCAACTGGGAAGTGCGAAGTACTTTAGTGTGTTTGACCTTGCATCCGGATTCCACCAAATACCAATGCACGAAGCACACGCGAAAAAGACCGCGTTCTCCACCCCCCACGGACACTACGAATTCAATCGTATGCCCTTCGGTCTAAAAGACGCGCCCGCGACATTTCAACGCCTGATGGACCAGGTATTATCGGGACTACAAGGTATAGAAATCTTCGTGTACCTCGATGATATCGTATTATATGCGAGCTCCCTGCGCGAACACGAGCTCAAGTTCGATAAGTTAGCGGAAAGATTGGAAAGAGCCAACCTAAGATTACAGCCCGACAAGTGCGAATTCCTAAGAAAAGAAGTCGGCTACCTAGGGCACATTATCAGCGATAAGGGAGTAAAACCGGACCCTGAGAAGGTCCGCGCGGTTAAAGAATTCCCCAGGCCGAGACATGCAAAAAACATCAAGCAATTCCTAGGCCTCGCGGGATACTACCGTCGTTTCATCCCGAATTTCTCCAAGCTCGCGCACCCTCTCACGGAACTATTAAAAAAGGACAAGGAATTTAATTGGAACCCAGAACAAGAGCAATCATTCATAACCGTGACTCCCTTTGCACACAACCCATCCTACAATAACCCGACTTCACCAAACCATTCGTGCTCACGACAGACGCCTCGGGATACGCCATAGGCGGAATCCTGAGCCAAGGAGTCGTCGGAAAAGACCTACCTATCGCGTACGCATCGCGTTTACTCAACAACGCAAAGCAAAATTATTCCACGATAGAAAAAGAACTCCTCGCCATCATGTACTGTGTTAATCACTTCCGACCCTATCTGTATGGACGGAAGTTCGTGTTAGTAACGGACCACAAGCCGCTCGTGTGGTTACATTCGGTAAAAGACCCCTCTTCACGACTCGTACGCTGGCGTTTAAAACTAGCGGAATACGAATACGAGGTAATGTACAAAGCGGGAAAAACCAATGTAAACGCGGACGCACTCTCGCGAAACCCGACTCCCACACCTGCCGCGAAAACCCAACAAATCCTAATCCTCGAAAACGACCCTATATCATCCGACTCAGACGAATCTTTATTTTCCGCAGTGCCAAAACCAGGCACTAGAGAGATCGGCACGCCAATCAATGCGGAGGGAACGCCCTCGATCTTACCCTGCGACCAGCTAAACGAAGCTGAGGAGTACGCGAACAGCGAAAGTGAGGCTAACGCCGAAAGCGACGCGAAATCCGAAAGTAGCACAGAGTCCGATGACGACGAACGACCGTTTGAAAATCCAAATCAACCCGCTATCATACGAAATTCGGTGAGACCTAACGTAATAACGATACCTGATAACTTCACGACACGACGCGACAATTTAGATATTTTCACCACGCAACAAGGCATTCCGATCGACCAAGGGGCTCGCATGCGTGCAGACACTAAGTCGCTCCCTGTAATTAAAAACGCGACGCTGGGCAGAGCCCGAATCGACCGGAATGTCTCGCGACGCATTATATCACTAATCATTAAAGATAGAGTATCAGGAATCACGGAAAAAGAAATCGTGAAGGAAACGATGCACTCCTTACTAGACGTCGTCACCGAACTCGGCCTACAATCTATCTCTATCGCCAGAGGTAACGTTGACAATGTACCCTGGGAAACGGTGTATATGCAGCTCACCCGAACTCTAAGTCAAACTAGCATTAGAATCTTTATTTGTAAGAATGAAATTACGATACCTCCAGAAGAGAATAGGCAACAGATCCTGTCGGAAAATCACTGCTCTGCCGTCGGCGGACACAAGGGCGTCACGAAAACATATAGATGAGTAAAGAAAAAGTATTTTTGGTCGGGAATGAAAGCCGACGTCCAATCATTCATAAAAAACTGCCGTGCTTGTCAACTAAAAAAGTTAGTAAGAATAAAAACTCGACAACCCATGGTGCTCACAGACACCCCTGACTCCGCCTTCGACAATATCTCCATGGACATCATGGGCCCATTACCAACGACACAGTCGAAAAACTCTTACATACTTACTATACAGGACCTCCTAACTAAGTACTCGCTCGCGATACCGCTCCAACACGCCGGAGCCATAGAGATAGCCGACGCGCTCACCAACGAGCTTATATGCACCTTCGGTGCTCCCAAAGCAATCCTAACCGACCAAGGATCGCATTTCCTAAATAGTCTTATACGAAACATAGCACGTAAGTTTAGAATTAAGCATTACAGAACCACAGCGTATAGACCACAAGCCAATGGCTCGGTCGAAAGATCGCACCAAGTCTTGTGGGAATACCTGAAACAGTTCGTGGATAAGAATAACAAATGGGATAAGTGCCTAAAATTAGCGTCCCTCTCCTACAACACTAGCGTCCACGAAGGCACTCAGTACACACCGCATGAACTCGTGTTCGGTAAAACCACGCGGAACCCTGCGAGCGATCCCGTTACTGCGGATACAACCAACGAGAGTTACGCGGAATATCTTACAACACTTTTCAACAACATCAAAGACGCACAAACTATCGTGAAAACCTAATGCGCGCCAAGGAAAAATCCAAAAGATACTACGATCGTAGAAATAGAACGCGTAATTTTAAGATAAGCGATAACGTATACCTCCTTAAGGAACCCTCGAAAGGGAAGTTAGGGGACCAGTACGTAGGCCAATATAAAATATTAGAGGTTCTCAAGAGCCACAATGTAAGACTAGCAATAAGCGCTACTAGAACCCGTGTAGTACACGCAGCAAGCTCAAGCACTCATCGCATCGCGCCCCCACTACGGAGGCCTCCCCCACCTCAGAGCCACTATATCAAAGGAAGTCGGATGGAGGACCGACCACAACTCAATCAAGCGCAGCACCATGAACATCGCCACCGCCACCATGGAAATCTTAGCGCATGCCATTGCCCTAATCCTGTTGCTACCTGCCGCATCATACTGTCTAATCGGATACGACTGCGGGGACAAGGATTAAACATCACGTCATTATTGCTCCTAGACATCGGTAAATACGCCGTCGACAACATAGAACCGAGAGGCCTCCATTTGGACACAGTACAATTGGACACGTTGCAAATGGACACGTTGCAATTGGACACAAAACATTGCACACGGTTCAATTGGACACAGTGCAATTGGACACAAGAATTTTGGGCACTGTAGCTTTTGGACACACGTTTCGTTCTTTTGGACACCGTTTAATTGCACACCGTTCAATTGCACACCGTTCGTTTGCACACCGTTCAATTGCACACCGTTCGTTTGCACACCGTTCGATTGGACACCGTTTAGTTGCACACTGTTCGATTGGACACCAAAAATACATATTGTTCGATTGGACACCGTTCAGTTGCACACCGTTCGATTGGACACCAAAAATATGTACTGTTCGATTGGACACCAAAAATGTTTATTGTTCGATTGGACACCATCAATTGCACACCGTTCGATTGGACACCGTTTAGTTGCACACTGTTCGATTCGACACCGTCAATTGCACACCGTTCGATTGGACACCGTTTAGTTGCACATTGTTCGATTGGACACCGTCAATTGCACACCGTTCGATTGGACACCGTTTAGTTGCACACTGTTCGATTGGACACCGTCAATTGCACACCGTTCGATTGGACACCGTTTAGTTGCACATTGTTCGATTGGACACCGTCAATTGCACACCGTTCGATTGGACACCGTTTAGTTGCACATTGTTCGATTGGACACCGTCAATTGCACACCGTTCGATTGGACACCGTTTAGTTGCACACTGTTCGATCAGACACCAAAAATGCATACTGTTGGATTGGACACCGTTCTATTGCACATATCGTGTATTGAGACACGAAAAGACGTGGACCATTTATTAGGACGTCTAAAATATGCGCATTCGGACGAAAAAAAATAAAAAATTTTGGAAAAATATGATCAATGTTTTTATTGCATTTTATATTGTTAAATAGTATATGCTATAAGCGTGAATCGCGAAAATATATAAAGGTTCTAATATCTGTCAAAATAAAATATATCGAAACTTAACATTTCTCTGGCCAAAAGGTACTGTTGTTATTAATTTTACATTGAATTAATATGTTTTGAAAACAATTTGGACATCATATTTTGTCATGGACAGATAAAGGATAGTATGGTTTTGATAGGAATGGGATTAAAAATTATCGAGACATACAAAAGGAAGCGATAGTTTTATTAACTCAATAAAGAAGTGTTTCTCAACAATTTAAAAATTTTTAGTTTCTAATTGCGTTATGCTATAACTGTAGCACCTCTATAATCAATTTCTATAATCATATATCTTCCGAAAGGTACAACCAGATATTAGAATTAATAGATAAAACTTAAACATATAATTTATTAATCTGCCTAGCGAAATATTCGGACAAAACAAACGGTGCGCATCATTCTGTTTTACAATGTTTTACACATCAGCACTTTGTAAAAGTATAAAATGGAATCGTTTGTTATTATACGTAATGCTGTATTGCAAGAAAGCAAATTTGATACATCTTTGGCACAACATGCATTTGCACAAATAAAATCTCTATACATTATATAATTGCTACATTTTGACTTAGAGTAATAAGAATTTCTATAAACATATGTATCGTTTGAAAGATAGATACAGATATTCTAACATAAATAGATACAAGTTAAACATATAATGTTATTAATTTGCTCACTGTTAAATATTCGAAATATTCGTACAAAACAAACAGTGCGTATCGTTCTAACAACAACGTTGAGGTATATTTGAGTGATATCACGTTGTATACTCGTGTTCCGTGTTAATAAGAAAGCACCTTTGTTAAACGTTTATACGACACATGAACACTTTGCAAAAGTATAAAATGAAATCATAATGTTTATTATGATATGTAATGCCATATCGCAAGAAAGTTGAAACATCTTTGTCGCAAAATGTTCGCGAGCGAATCCGACAGTGCGATGATGGGACCGGAAGGTCGTAAAGCGAAAAAAGTGCGCCTCGTTCACACAAAGGACTGACGTGTATTGGAGTCAGAATTATAAGACAAGTGTTTAGTGCAGTGATTTCGATTGGCGAAACAGCGATGTAACAAAGTGAGCGCGGTTTTCGTGAGCGGTATCGCGAGCGGTGTCGAGAAACAAGAGCGAGAAAAATGCGTTGTCCAAAGTCGTAAGCGGTCGTGTAATGCGGTTAATCAGCGGTTTGATACAAAGATTGCGAAAGTCCAAGAGAATAAGCGGTCGTTATAAGCGGTTTTTACTATGCGGAGCGGTTTTAACTAAGCGGTTTGACAAAAAGTGCGAGACTTCGGCTTGCTCGCGTGCGGTGCCCGTTATAAGGCGAGCGGAATTTTGGGCCCGTTGCGACGTGGCCCAATAATTTTAATTATTTAGCGGTGACCTCATGGCGCTGCGTATAATTGGCCGCCGATGAGGTCTGACGTTGGCTTTTTCGCGGTTGCCATGCGCGCAGTCTTTTTGGAACAGCTGATTGGCAATCAGCTGATCGTGACGTATGGGCGCGCATGCCCGTACGTCACGCTGATTTTGGTCGACGGTTGAGATTATTATTGTCAGTGTTTATGACACGCGTTTCTTATGTCCCAAAAAAATTGAAAATAACTCGAACGATCGAGTTTTTCTGGCGATTAGAGGTCTCGAGAAGTTTCTCGAAGCCCGTTGATTTTGAACTTTCGAGTCATAAAACATCATTCGAAATGTATATAATATATTTAAGAATTTTAATTCGGAATGAATTTTACGATTTTCGAACATCCCGCCCGCCTCGTCAGTACGTGACGAAATTTGCGAGTGTGTTCATGCGCGGGTAGGTGTCGCGAACGGTCCGATTGACGAGTTATTGATAGCGATCATGAATGGAATGCGTGACGTAGTACAAAGACACGTGTGGCTCAGTTTATTTGAGTCTTTCGCGAGAATAGTGTCGTGTGACAGTAGTGAGAAAATGTACAGTGAATTTGAGAATAATCTCGCGAGTGCAGTGAAATGTGAACGTGATCGTGAAATTGTGACGCTGGAGAGAGAACAGAAAAAGAAAAAAGAGACTGATAACGCGGCTCGCGGATCGCGCATAATATCGAATGTGCCTTAATATAATTACATGTGATTAAGCGCGTACGATTCCCGGAATTATGATACCGTGAAACATAATGTGAGTGAATCGTACAATGTGGATGAGACATGAAAGAAAGTTCGGGTTTCGTAAGAGCTCACGAATCCGAGTGCGTTGGAGATGCTGCGGTGTCGGTTCCTGGCAAGAGGATGATTTTCGCGAGTGGTCGGACGAGCTCTGAGGATGCTGTGCGCACGGTGACCACGCGAGTCACGCCGTCGTCCCCGGGGTGCAGGCGTGTTATTCGGGCGAGCGGCCACCGTGTTGGAGGTGTCGATTCCGACCGCAGTAGGCACAGGTCGCCAACGTTGGGGCCGGTCTGGTTCCGTTGCCACTTTGATCTGCAAGCCAGCGTCTGTAGATACTCGCGCGACCACCGATCCCAAAAGTGGTCGCGCATTTTTTGGAGGAGTTGCCACCGTGATAGCGCGTTATCCTTCTCAGTAGCAAGCGACGGCTCCGGAACGGCCAATAGAGGAGCTCCGATGATGAAGTGACCGGGTGTTAATGCCGTCAAGTCGTCCGGATCGTCGGTCTGCGGCTGAAGCGGGCGCGAATTGAGGCACGCCTCCACCTGTGCGAGGAGAGTCGTCATCTCCTCGAAGGTGAGCGTTGCCTCGCCGATAACCCTTCGAAGGTGGTGCTTCGTTGACTTGACGGCTGCCTCCCAAAGCCCGCCAAAGTGAGGAGCTGCGGGCGGGTTAAACCGCCACCTAATGCCGTCTGAAGCTGCTGCCTGCGCGATGCGACGGCCGTCGGTAGTTGAGGCGCGGAACATCTCCCGGAGTTCTCGGCTTGCTCCGATGAAGTTGGTCCCGCAGTCCGAGAACACCTCGTGACAGAGACCTCGCCTGGACACGAAGCGACGGAAGGCAGCCAGGAACGCCTCAGCCGTGTAGTCGGAGACGACCTCGAGGTGAACAGCCTTGGAACTAAGACAAACAAATACAGAGATGAAGCCTTTGTTTGCTCGATGGCCGCGCCCCTTGCTGGTCCGGATGAGGATCGGACCGGCGTAGTCGACTCCGGTACGCAAAAATGGACGCGCCGGAGTCACTCGCTCCTGGGGGAGGTTGCCCATCAGTGGCTGCGGTGCGGTGGCTCGCCATCGGGTGCACGTGACGCATCGATGGATGGACTTCTTGACGATGGCTCGACCTCGCGGGATCCAAAACCGTTGGCGCAGTAGCCCGAGGGTGAGCTGCACTCCTCCATGTAGAGTCCTACGATGGCAGGAGTCCACCAGGAGCCCAGCCATCCAGGAGTCCGGCGGAATGATGATTGGGTGCCGTTCATCGTGAGACAGGATGGCGTGTTTGAGACGGCCTCCGACTCGCATTGTGCCGCTGTCGTCCAGATAGGGGCTCAGCTTGGTGAGCGGACTCCGTGGTGGCAAAGCACGTCCTCTGCTCAGTGATGAGACCTCGGTTGTGTAGTGCAGTGCCTGCGAAGTTCGAGCCCATCGTAAAAGTGCGTCTTCGATTTCGCGTGGCTCCAGAGTTTGTGCGACGTCTGTGACGTTGAGCATTTTCCGTGCGATTTTGCGCCAACGAAGACACCAGGCCGTCACCCTGAGTAGCCGGTGCAAGGACGAGAAACGGAGAATGAGTTCTGGCTCGGTGATGGCCTTGACGGAGGTATTGAGCGAGCCGGCGGCTCGTTGCTCCGGCACCTCCAAGTTTGGCAAGACGCAGTCGTCGCTCGGCCAAAGTGCCTTGTCACTCCGCAGCCAGGATGGTCCGGTCCACCAGAGCGGATGGCCGATCAAGTCACCCGGTTGGGTTCCTCGGGAGGCGCAGTCGGCCGGATTGTCCTTTCCCGGCACATGCCGCCATCGAGCGTCGGGCAGTTGGACCTGGATCTGTGACACCCTGTTGGCCACGTAGGTCTTCCAGCGGGAGGCATGCCCCTGGATCCAGCTCAGCGCTACCCTGGAGTCAGACCACAGGAAGACTGGCGCTGTGGGCAAACCCAGGAGAGTGCGCGTGTGAGCAGTGAGATTCGTCAGGAGGGTGGCCGCGCACAACTCGAGTCGAGGCAAGGACACCGGCTTCACGGGGGCGACCTTGCCTTTGGCAGCCAGCAGGTGAACTGCGGTGTGCCATTCGGTGGCGGAGCGGAGGTACACCACCGCGGCGTATCCTCGCTCCGAGGCGTCGGCGAACCCATGGAGTTCGGTTTGTGTGTGTGGTCCGTCACTGCCTAACCAGCGAGATACCCTGATCTCGTTCAGGCGCGGAAGATCAGAGAGGAGGTTCTTCCAGGACAGGGCGTCTGCCGACGGAAGAGGAGCGTCCCAGTCCAGCTTCTTCAGCCAGGCGGACTGGATCAAAATTTTAGCTCGCATTGTGACCGGAGTGAGCCACCCTAGAGGATCAAACAGTCGTGCGGTCTCGGACAGAACGCGTCTTTTTGTGAACTCGGTGAAGTGACGTGCTTGCACCGAGAAAGTGAAGTGATCACTGGCCGGGTGCCAGTGGAGGCCCAGTGTAGCGTGGCTTTCGTGGGACCACGAGTGCGGTGAGCTGGTGATCCAGTGTTCTGGTGGGACTCCAGACAGGATACCGAGGTTGTTGGCCCCCCACTTCCTGAGCGGAAACCCGCCCGCCGTGCAAAGACCGCGTAGCTCCCGCTGCAACGTGGTGGCCTCCGAGATGGTGCTTGCTCCGGTGACGACGTCGTCCACGTAAGTATCGCGGCGTAGTGCTACCGCTCCGCGCGGAAATTGCGAACCCTCGTCGTCAGCGAGCTGGTGTAGGGTCCGTATGGCGAGAAATGGCGCGCACGCCAAGCCATACGTGACCGTTCGTAGGCGGTACTCGCGGACGTCGTCGGTGACTCAGTGCCGCCAGAGTATCCGCTGGTGGTCGCGGTCCTCCTGATGGATAAGGATTTGGCGGTACATCTTTTCGATGTCCGTCACAAAGACATAGCGGTGCCAACGCCAACGAAGGAGCACGTCGGCGAGGACTGGCAGGAGGTTGGCGCCCGTCAACAAGTTGACGTTGAGGGACGCGCCCGAGATCGAGAGCTGCGAGCCGTTGAAGACGACCCTGAGCTTCGTTGATGTGCTCGTTTCCCGCAGCACTCCGTGATGCGGTAAGTAGCACTTAGCGGTGTTTTCTTGTTCGGATGAGGTGTTTACGACTTCCATATGTTGCAGGTCTTCATACTCCTGCATGAAGCCGCGGTAAAGATCGCCGAATCGAGCGTCCTTTGAGCAGCGGCGCTCCATGGCGTGAAGCAGACGTTCGGCTGGCTTGCGGGTCTCAGTGAGAGAGGGCGGTGCTCCAGTGAACGGCAGCCTAACAACGTACCGTCCGGTGTTGGTGCGTGTGTGCTCGCGGGTGAAGAGGTCTTCGCACCTCTTCTCTTCGGCGGTGAGAGCGACGGGAGCGGCGGTCTCTCTTTCTTGCTCCCAAAACAGCTGCACCAGGTCGTTCAACTCGTGGTCGATGGAGCACTGGTGCGAGGTATGGCTGCTCTGGAGCGTGGCCTTGTGACCTCCAGACAAGATCCAGCCGAGCGAGGTCCGCTGAGCGATGGGCTCGTCCTTGCGTCCCTTGCGAAGCCCATCTTGAAGTACGGCGGAGTATACGTCTGCGCCGAGCAGTATTTCTATCGGATCTCGATCGAGATACTGCGGATCCGCCAGGGAAAGGCCGCGAATGTGTGGCCAAGTGAAGCTGCTTCGCAAGATGGGTCCCTGGTACGACGAGAGGCGCGGAAGAACGTACGCTAGTACCTGAAGGGTTGCTCCGGTCACCCCAGAGGAGAGGCTCAAGGATAACTTTCCACGAGTTGCTCCGGATGCTCCTCCAATGCTGGCGACGGACATTGAAGAGTGACTTCGCGGCAGACGCAAGCGTTGCGCCAGAGCTTCTGAGACCAGGGAAACTTCTGACCCCTGGTCGATCAGCGCACGGACGGCGTGAGGTCTTCCCAAGTGGTCCGTGATGTTGACGCGTGCGGTGGCGAGAAGGATCGCCTTGCGATCCGATGCGAGTCGCGTGGTGGACAAAGAACTCGCTCCGTCGGATTGTGCGTACGCGTCGTGAAGTAAAGTGTGGTGTCGTGACTTGCACGTGAAGCAAGTTTTCACGGATTGGCATTTGGCTAGGAAGTGATTGCCGAGACAGTTGAAGCACAGTTTGTTTGCTTCCACGAAGTTCTTTCTGTCGCTCGCGGTTTTCGACTTGAATTCCGTGCATTGCATAAGGGAGTGCTTGCCCTTGCATGCTGCGCACGTCGAGGAGTCGGATGTGCGCTTCACGAAATGCGATTTCGCGGATTTGGAAGTTCCTCCGGATTTCGCAACGGAGTTCGGATGCACGGCGTTGAGTGTGAGGATCTGCTCGGACATGAAACCCATCAGGACGGCATTACTCGGCGGATCGACGGAACCGCGTATGGAGGACTCCCATTCCATCCGAGTTTGCGGATCGAATCGATCGACGAGCAGGTGATTGAAAAGGTCCATCCCGTGCGTGGCAATGGGCCTATCGATGCTCTCCTGAGCGTTGATGGCAGTCGTGGCGGCGTTATAAAGGCGACTTAGCTCGTCGGCGGTTGCGGCTTTCATTTTTGGCACGGCGGTATAAGCGGCGAAGTTGGCGCGAATGAGTTCCCGTTTGTTTTCGTAATGCGAGCTCAGAATCGTCCACGCCCGCTCATAATTGCCCCCGACAATCGGTAATGACCGGATTAATTTTTCCGCAGGACCTTGTAAGCTGGTACGGAGGTAGTGGAGCTTTTCCACGTTAGAGATAGACGGATTGTCTCCTATAATGGACAGGAAGATGTCGCGAAACGCTGGCCAGTCTCCGTACGCGCCAGAGAACGTCTGGAGCTTTATCCGCGGCAACGATGTCTTGAGCGCGTGCTCCTGGTAAGCCTCGGTCTTCGGCACGCTGGGCGGCTCGCTTTTGAGTTTGTTCGCGTACCCGACTAACGTGCTCCGCTGTGTCACGTAAGTTGATTCCGCAATGTCAATAAAATCAGCTTTTGCGTACTCACTGTCGAGATATTTCTCTTTCAGCGCAGTCCTGATGAGTTCATGCTGAGCCTCGAACTTGTTCCACAGCGTCTCGAGGAGGTGGAGGCGAGCTTGGATGGCTTCGGCGGTGATGTTTGAGACGCCCATCTTGCGCAGATTGTCCACGGAGCGAGACATTCGCCCGTGGACATCATTCTGCGCCTCCAGCAACGCCTTCAAATCGGCACTCATCTTCACTAATTGTCTTTCTGTTCAGGTTCGCGCACTGGACGACACACGTGAATTTCACCCACGAACTGCGGAAGCGGATGTTAATCCGGCTCGAAGGACCAGAAATGTTCGCGAGCGAATCCGACAGTGCGATGATGGGACCGGAAGGTCGTAAAGCGAAAAAAGTGCGCCTCGTTCACACAAAGGACTGACGTGTATTGGAGTCAGAATTATAAGACAAGTGTTTAGTGCAGTGATTTCGATTGGCGAAACAGCGATGTAACAAAGTGAGCGCGGTTTTCGCGAGCGGTATCGCGAGCGGTGTCGAGAAACAAGAGCGAGAAAAATGCGTTGTCCAAAGTCGTAAGCGGTCGTGTAATGCGGTTAATCAGCGGTTTGATACAAAGATTGCGAAAGTCCAAGAGAATAAGCGGTCGTTATAAGCGGTTTTTACTATGCGGAGCGGTTTTAACTAAGCGGTTTGACAAAAAGTGCGAGACTTCGGCTTGCTCGCGTGCGGTGCCCGTTATAAGGCGAGCGGAATTTTGGGCCCGTTGCGACGTGGCCCAATAATTTTAATTATTTAGCGGTGACCTCATGGCGCTGCGTATAATTGGCCGCCGATGAGGTCTGACGTTGGCTTTTTCGCGGTTGCCATGCGCGCAGTCTTTTTGGAACAGCTGATTGGCAATCAGCTGATCGTGACGTATGGGCGCGCATGCCCGTACGTCACGCTGATTTTGGTCGACGGTTGAGATTATTATTGTCAGTGTTTATGACACGCGTTTCTTATGTCCCAAAAAAATTGAAAATAACTCGAACGATCGAGTTTTTCTGGCGATTAGAGGTCTCGAGAAGTTTCTCGAAGCCCGTTGATTTTGAACTTTCGAGTCGTAAAACATCATTCGAAATGTATATAATATATTTAAGAATTTTAATTCGGAATGAATTTTACGATTTTCGAACACAAAATGTATTTAAAATAAAATAAAAATAAAATCTCTATATATTATACATTGACTTAAAGTAACTTTAAATGCTGCAATTTATATAATTATTACGTTTTTTGAAGGATAACACAATTATTCTAAGGAAAACAAAATATATGTCAAATATAATGTTATTCGCATTCTTGTAACGAATTGTTAGAAACGATCGACAGAACAAAGTCTACGCATCATTTTGTTTTTCTGTAATGACATTATTCAGGCAAAACGGTACATTTATCTGGTTGATATCATGTGATTCGTTTATAATTATTTTTATTATTTAATGTCAAATTACGTAACCGATCAATTCCGAGTTCACATTGCAACATTTTGAACTTATTGACATATTTCTAATTCATTTTAATGTCATTTCCGCAACTTTTAACTAGTTATTAAAAGTAAATTATTTACTTCATCTGTGAAAAAAAAACGTTTTCAACTGATGTAAAATTATGTTAAATTATCCTTCAAATGTAAGTAAAATTGCACGAATCATTTTCTCTGTTACAAAATAACCTTTTTCTCTTTTCTTTAAGTAATACAGGGCGTATATTATTGTACAAAACACACGAGCACGATAGTTACAAGAGCGGTATTACGACAGGAGCATTTCAGGTACGTAAAAACGATTTACTTAGAAATTCGATATTTAAAGTTTCCACAATGTGGAAAAACTAGGTTAAATTTTCAAGTTTTAAAGTTTGAATGTGTTTTGATCGTAAATGTATTGCTTGAATCACGTAGTGTTTATGGTTTTCTAATTCTTATATGGTTTTCATATGTGACGTTACATATCGGACATCTATTGGCTTCCAAACGTTCGATGCATGAGGAGCAGCAAGCGAGATGACCGCAAGGTATGAAAGCATGTGTGCGCTCGTTAACAAGACACACCGTACAAGTGTCTTCGGAAGGTTTGTCTTCTGAAGGATTTTGATTGTTCTCCCAATCCACAGCATGGAACGTAAGTTCTTCTGAATGAGTATTATCGTTAATTAAATATAAATATTCATCTTCCGGCACTTCATATATCGTCTCATCATCTGGAAAAGAGAAAAATTATAATACTGAATATATCGGAATGCATTAAGACTCCCGAGTACTCGCCGAGACCAAATTGAATTGATGACGTCAAAAGCGAGAAATGACACAATGAAAATTCTTGCGTACAATTTTTAAATAAAAACATTTTTTAATAAAATGACACTACCGATTGCTTTAATACACTTGAAAAATTATATGGAAACTAACCTGTTCTCTTGACCGTTAAGGGGGTTCTACAATGGGTTGCGAATGAAACCTAATCAACAAGTTAGCTTGATGCTAATTGGATCGTACAACTCTTGCAACTGGCAACGGGACTTTGGCAACTCATTGTAAAAAATAACTGTATAATGAGTGCGAAACAAAGCGCCCAAAAATGTGGTAAAATACGCGATTTCGCAACTATCAAAAAGAGGAGAAATTCCTTTTACATAGTATATTCCTAACTTACGTATATTTTGACATATATTTTTACGGGTTTCATAAATACATTACACGTCATAACACTAATGTAAACCGAATAGTAATTACGAAATGGCACGCAAAAATTGTCAGCATGTCATTTTTCGCTTAGAGAAAAAGACATAAGTATATGACAGAAGTATTATAAGAGAGAAAGAGACAGAACTATATGTTGTCACCGTCGACTCAGAATTTCACGAGGAGTACTTGGGAACCTTAAGATTCATTTAAATTGGTTTTAGTTAAATTGGTTAAGTAGTTATCTCGTACTAAATAGTTACCTTCTATTTCAATAGAATCACTCTCCGTGTTAAAAATAGAATTTGTTTCAGATTGCTCATGTGTTATTATTTGTGCAGAATTTTCTCTATCACTATTTGCTTCTATATATAAAGAATTTTCTCTATCGTTATTTACTTGTATATCTGAAGTATATTCTCTATTATTTTCTGTTTGTGTATCTGAAGAATTTTCTCTATCGTTATGTATCTCTGTATCTGAAGAATTTTCTCTATTGTTATGTGTCTGTATATCTGAATTTCTATCATTTTCTGTTTGTACATCTAAAAAATTGTCTTTGTCGTTATCTGAAAATAAATTTTCACTTTCTTATTTAAAACTTAAAAAAAATGTTTCTTATAAAATGTGATATAATAGCTTTTATTACCTAAACTTATTTCAGATACATTTTGAACTTCTTCTTGACTGTGTAAATTTCTTCTACGTATACCTCGATATATGCGTCTATTATTTTGCCTTTCTAAAACAAGAAAATCAAATAATCTCTTAAGATAATTGTGTACTATGAAATTATTACGTAATTAAAATGTTTTATTAATTTGCTGTTAATATTTTTAATTGTGTTAGTGTACATATACAATATAATTTTAAATATTGTACAGTTAAATGTTTTTCGGCAAATTATTAAAGAAATCTTAATGGACTTGATAAACATTATAATTACAGGATTGTGAAGGAAACAGCCTTCGTGATAATTCTGAATAAATTTCTTATAAATAGATCAAAAAATGTTTCTTAAAAAAGCGACTAAAAACATCAGAAATCAAATTTTTTTGCAAATATCTAGAAAAAATATGTATTTTTTAACGAAACATACTTAAACAAGAGTAAAAAATTATCTTTCAAATAAAACCAAAATGAGCGTAATATGTTCCATAGGTTTTGAGATAATCAATTCTAAATATACGAAAAAATAGTTCATTCTATGATGACTTATTTCAATAATGCAGAAAAAGAAAATTTGTTTATTAGTGGAATATAACCAACAAAATATTACATAAAATAAACATTAAAAATTAATTAAGATCATAACAACATAAATGAATTGTATTTTTAAAAAGCTCTATTGTCGATAGCCGAAAGAACATTTCTCGTATATTTGAAATTGATTATCTCAAAATCTGTGGAACTTATTACACTCATTTTGGTTTTATTTGAAAGATAATTTAATTTTCTTTTTTTATGTAAGCATTTTTTTAAATTGAAAAATGTATATTTTCCCAGACATTTGTGTAAAAATGTATAAAAAGACGTAATTTAGAAGTTTTTGATTGCTAAGTTTTAAGGAAGCATTTTTCGATCTATGTTAATAGGAAATTTTTTTGTTCAGAATTAAATTTCCTATCAGAAGTGTTTCCTTCGCGGATTACCTCGTATATATATATATATATATACATATGTACTTACATACATACACACATACATACGTACACACGCATACACGCTCACACACGCCCGCACGCGCATGCGCGGGCGCGCACACACACACATACGTACGTACGTATGTATATATGTATGTATGTATGTATGTATGTATGTATGTATGCATGTATGTATGCATGTATGTATGTATGTATACCTGTCTGAAAGGTTTCATTTAAACTATCCGAGAACAACTCCATATCTACATGGTCATCACCCGTTAATTCAATGTCTGAAAAAAAGAAACAGAAAAATATGTTTGGAAGAACTGACTACTTTTGTGACTACTTTTTGCAAAATAATTTAATATATATTTTTTTAATCGTATAGTTACTTGGATATACACACAACACAAGCACAGTAGTTGAAACAAAAGCGACAAGATCATTTTAGACATCTAACATGAGCATAAATTAGATAAAAAGTTGTATGTGCTGTAAGAAAATTGCGAACAATATACACATGCATTTACTGCATATATATTAAATAATATAGTTTAAATTATAATATAATTTATATTTAAGATATGTAGAAGATAATTACAAGAAAATATTACAAGATTATATTTTCGAAATGGGTCTGTCGTAGTAATAAATTAATATATGAAATAATTTTATTTTTTTTGAATGTCAAAAATTATATTATAATATATTTATAATATATTATAATATATTATTATATATATATATATATGGATGTTGTATGATATATTGTAAGCGCATTTACCTTCCAACGATGCTATTTGTTCCATTTGAAATATATTATTATTCTTGGTAAACATTAGTAGAAATTCTCTAAGTGACAACCTAAAGAAAATTAATCATTTATTACATTTATTACTAATATTTATTACGATTTGACACGTATATTATTACAAAATAATAACCATGATACCTTTGATTGACTAAATCTTCTTGCGCATTTATAATTTTAGAATCAAGTTCTCTATTAGCTTTTGTGCGAAGTCGTCGAGGTCTAACACCATTGTTTAATCGACGTAAATCTAATTCTTGATCAGTAATTAAATGTGATAATTTATCTAGGAAAAAAAGATACAAGATACAAGAGTGTATAAAACGAATTAAAAGCATGGCTTCTTAACAACAATACAAAAAGAAAGAGTATTGTCGACATGAGTAAATCAGTATTAAGAAATCAGGGGGCAAGATTGATCAGGGCTCAAGAAACGAAAAATCCCGATTTCAATCTATTTTCTAATGACAAATGTACTTATTTATTTAATAATTCGATATTTAAAGTTTCTACAATGTCAAAAGTGCTACATTCAATTTTCAAACTAAAGCCACGTTTGTATTTAAGATGTAATGTATCACATACATATGACATCTATAATATGTAAAATATTTAATTTGTCCATCATGTTGCTTTCAATTTTTTGCAATATAATCTAACCTTGTTAATAGAAGCACTAATTGCATGCTGATAAAACATTTCATATGACAAAATACATGAAAATTAATCTTTTAATTTTTATTTAAAAAATGATATTATATTTGTGAACATATTAATACTCTAATTAAACATATTAACATGTAGTAAATATAAATTTTTGCGGACGGTTGTATTATTTACTTCAAGAACGAAACGCAGACAAAAATAAGTATATGAAAGATCATATAATTTTTTGCAAAGTATTTTTGTATTATAGAATATTTTCTTTTCATTATATTAACTATTAATATTTCAATATATTAATTTTATTAACTCTAATTTTCGTGATTTTTTATAATACACAATATTTTATCTAACCTATATTCATATTATTACATGCTTAATTGATAATGTCACTTTTCTTGTAACTACTTGTGTAGTAATTATATAATTACTGGGATACATATATAACACAAGTAGTTACAAGAAAAGTGACATTACGACAAGATCACTTCAAGTATGTAATAATATGAATATAGGTTAGATAAAATATTATGTATTATAAAAAATCACGAAAATTAAAGCTAATAAAATTAAAGCTGCATATGCATAATATAAGATCGATATTTAGCCACATACTTGATTTATACAATTGATTTATACAATTTTGTTGTGTACATATATGCAACTGATGCAATTGTGAAAGTTTATATGCATACGCAAGCACTGATTTTATATTAGTTATAACACTATTATTCAGATATAACATGAGCACAATAGTTACAAGAAAAGCGATATTACAACAAGGGCATGTCATATGATTTACTTAAAAATTTTTCAGGCATGTCATATGATTTACTTAAAAATTTGATATTTAAAGTTTCCGCAGTGGGTAAAAATGCTACGTTTGATTTTCAAATGGAAGCAACGTTTTCAGTTAAAACACAAATCACAAATGATATGACAAGTACTTTATAATAAAAATGATTTAACTGCATTGTGTGTGTGTGTGTGCGTGCGTGCGTGCGTGCGTACATGCATGCGTGCGTACGTGTGTGTGACATTACGTAAAATACTTATTTTGTTTATATGTATAATAATATATTGTATATGTATTTAAAAAGTTTCTATACTTAATATAGAAAATATTTTGATATATATATATATATACAGGGTGATTCTGAACAGACGTTTGTCTTTAAAAAGATAAATTGTCGAGTCTATTCTGAGACGATTTTCCCTTTACCAAAATTGTCTACGAGGCTTAGTTTTTAAATTATTAAATAAAATAGTTCGCGAATTACGGAACGAGTACAAGAGGTAGACAGGGACGGCGCAACTCGCTGTCCGATACAGGCGATCATGTGGGGCGCGTGACGCGATCAGCTGATTGCTGCACACGATGAGTGTAACAATCAGTGTGTGTGTGTGTGTGTGGGGTGTATTTATGCACGCGTATCCACACATGCACCGTACTCTCTCTCTCTCTCTTTCTCCCTCTTTCTCTCTCACTCTCTCACTCACTCACTCACTCACTTATTCTTACCTTAATAATGAGATTCTTCATACTGCTGATAAATAGCAGTGCCCAGTGTGTTGCACGATAATAATCGTCGTCGACGAGACGTCGTTTCTTCAACACGCAGTCTGACACAAATAAGCGAAGTTTTTTCTTTCATCACTTTCGACACTTTTACAAATTTATTCGCGCACTTAATCACTCACGATTGAACGATAAAAGGAGAAATTTACCAACGGTTACGGTACGAATTTAATAAACGGTTAACGCATTTAATTATTAATTACACACTCGATTAAAGAAACGCGTTAACAGAACGCGATACTCGATGCAAAGCGCGCGACGCGACGACCGACGACAAGCAGGTCAGGTTAGTACTAGCGCCTCTAGCGCTGCCAAACATAAACGTGTAGCATTACGCGCTAGTACTAACCTGACCTGCTTGTCGTCGCGTTCTGTTAACGCGTTTCTTTAATCGAGTGTGTAATTAATAATTAAATGCGTTAACCGTTTATTAAATTCGTACCGTAACCGTTGGTAAATTCCTCCTTTTATCAATCGTGAGTGATTAAGTGCGCGAGTAAATTTGTAAAAGTGTCGAAAGTGATGAAAGAAAAAACTTCGCTTATTTGTGTCAGACTGCGTGTTGAAGAAACGACGTCTCGTCGACGACGATTATTATCGTGCAACACACTGGGCACTGCTATTTATCAGCAGTATGAAGAATCTCATTATTAAGGTAAGAATAAGTGAGTGAGTGAGTGAGTGAGAGAGTGAGAGAAAGAGGGAGAAAGAGAGAGAGAGAGAGAGAAAGAGAGAGAGTACGGTGCATGTGTGGATACGCGTGCATAAATACACCCCACACACACACACACACACACACACACACACTGATTGTTACACTCATCGTGTGCAGCAATCAGCTGATCGCGTCGCGCGCCCCACATGATCGCCTGTATCGGATGGTGAGTTGCGCCGTCCCTGTCTACCTCTTGTACTCGTTCCGTAATTCGCGAACTATTTTATTTAATAATTTAAAAACTAAGCCTCGTAGACAATTTTGGTAAAGGGAAAATCGTCTTAGAATAGACTCGACAATTTATCTTTTTAAAGACAAACGTCTGTTCAGAATCACCCTGTATATATATATATATATATATAATTACCTAAGAATGTCCAAATATTAATATTTCTCGTTCCTAATTTCTGGACTGCAATATTATGAAAACTTTCTACTATGTTATTAGTACGCACGGGACAACGATAGGTACTAATTTTTGATGCCATATTTAACCAGGTAAGTCTCAGATATGACATAAATTGTAAAATATCTGCATGTTCATTAGAAAGTAGGTCAGCTTCTGTTTGTATTATGAATAAAGCTTGTTGAAACATATCTGGTGGTAACAAAGGTAATATCATAGTCATTGAAAGTATCGTTTTTGGAATATTTGAGAGACGTAATTTTCGCCATTTACGCAACACGGCCTGAAATAAATAAAAATGTAATTAGTTTAATGTAATTACATATACACACACACACACACACATATATACATAGGTATTAAAAATGAATGTGATAAAGTTAATTTTTTTAAAGTGAAATTATTAAGCTTTTGGACCCGGATCTGAGAATTCTGAGTCGATGGTGGCGACACATAGTTCTGTCTCTTTTTCTTTTATAATACATATACTTTTGTCTCTTTCTCTAAGCGAGAAATGACATGTTGAAAATTCTTGAGCGCCATTTTTAAATAAAAAGTTATTTTAATGAAACATTATAAATCGCTTCAATACACATATTCTACGGAAATTAAAGTTAATAAGGAATATATTATATGAAAGGAATATTTTCCACTCCTTTCGACATCTGTCAAATCGCGTGTTCCGTCGCATTTCTATGGACTTTATTTTACGGTTATTTATTAATTTAAGGGAAAAATTTACTTTACGGACAATTTTATGAATATGCTGAAGCGATTTGTAAAAATATCTTTCAATTTTTTTTTAATAAACGTACTTTTTATATATAATTGTAATCTGTCTCGTGTAAAATAATCAAGGTCATATCATAAAATTACAATGAAAAAACAATATGAAATGGCAAGCTCTTTTATATCTTCTCCCAGCTCAAAGTGTGTTTGAAACAACACTTAAAAATCGGATATCAAACAATTATTGGAAAATTATAAAATGTTTATATCTCGTTCAGTTTCAAATATTAACCTATAATATTTATAATATTTCACTCTGTATAGTTATGAAAAATGTTATCTATACAAGAATAAACTAAAAATTATTTAGAAACAATTTTATATTTTAAGTTTCATGATTAGTGATAGCCAATAGCCACATGTATGTATTGTTTATTCAAGGTTTATATCTTTTGCACGCATCAAAATGTTTTGTTGACAAATTTACAAGAATAATACGAGAGCAGTGAAAGTTACTGTTTTTACGCGATTGATGTACGACTACTGTAATTATTGTATTGTGGCTGATCAAAAATCTTTAAAAGACGCTAGTTTATAAATTATCTATTTATTTATATTTCTATATTAAAAAAGAATTCATTAATGTATATATGTGTATGCTGTATATGTGCACGCGTGCTTAATCTACTATTATGAATGATTATGCATCTAAGAATGGTTATATACCTGATTGAAATGGAACCAACATCCAGTTAAATTAGCGCTAGGAAACTTCTTATGCAATGATTTAACTGCAGCTATTTCAAAATCACTCATAACGAACTTAACATTTTGTTCAAGTTGTGGTACCAATTGTGTAATTTTGTCCCATAAAGCATCATACAAAGTTGTTGTACGTGCATCACATAATATGAATAATGTTGCAATACCCTGAAAGTATTAAGTTAGTAATTTTGAATAGTAATTTTGGTATTCTGATTTAAGACTTACGAGTACTCGCCGTGCAACTCTGAATCGACATATAGTTCTATTTCTTTCTCTCTTATAATACATATACTTCTGTTATATTCTCTTTCTCTAAGCGAGAAATGACAGCCCGAGATATTCTTGCGTAATTATTCGTTTTATGCTAGTGTTGTGATATGTAACATATTTATGAAATTCGTAAAATTGTTCGTAAAGTAAGCTGTATAAGACATACACTACGTAAAGGAACATTTTTCCTCCTTTCGATAGCTGTCAAACTACGTGCTTTTTTGCATTTTTGGACGCTTTGTTTCGCAGTTTTTTATTAAGTGTCAAGAGAGCAGTTTAGTTTCCGTAATAATCTTTCAAGTGTTAAAGTTAAAATCGGCAGTGTTATTTTATAAAAATATGTTTTTGTTAAAAGTTGGCAAGAATTTTCGGCGTGTGATTTCTCATCTTTGACGACATCAATTCAATATGATCACGGCGAGTACTCAGGAGCCTTAAAAGATTGAATGATTGCAATAAATATATCTTACTGTATCCATGTATCGTATATGTACAGAGTAAAGTTGCGCAATATGAGGCTTACGTGGGAGGACCTTAAGAAAGATATGTAAAAATTATTAAATTATAAATAATCAGATTTAAATAATAGAATAATAGAATAAGATTAAATGCTTATACGATATGATGAATTAATTATAACGTTTATACGGATATTAAATATAAAATAGAATCACGTTTACTAAATATAACAATATTACAAAAAAGAATTGAAATCTCCTTAGTGTAATATATTAACATAAACAAACTCTATACATTATATAAATGATATATTTTAACTTAGAGTAGCTGTAGAAGTAGCAATTTCTCCAATCATACATTTTTTAAAAGAAACAATTTTAAGATAAATAGAAAAAATAAAACATAATGTTAATCTGCTTCTAATTAAATATTCGAAACAATCGAACAAAACAAACAGTATCATTAAAATAACAATATTCAAGTATAATTATAATTGAGTGACATTACATGTAATATAATTATATAGTTATTTCACATATAACATGAGCATGATAGTTACAAAAAGAGTGATATTATGACAAGATCATTTCAGGCACATAATGAGTATATGTTAGATAAAAAATTATAGTGAGAAAATTGCGAGAAATATGCGCACGCCCTACATACACTGTATTTACATTACATATTTATATTGTTCAGATAAAACAAGCAAGATAGTTACAAGAAAAACGGTATTACGATAAGAGCATCAGATAAAAAGCATATGTACAGAATAAAATTGTGCAATATGAGGATTGTGTTGAAGAACCGTAAGAAAAATATGTACAATAATTAAAAATTTTTAAATTGTAAATAACTAGATTCAGCATTGTTTTATATACAATATCTTGATATACTGTTGATATTTTATGTAAAAAAAGCTATATAAAAAATGTATACAAAATTTCTTAATCACAAAAGTTCTGTAAGTTCTACTTACAGAAAAAGTTCCATCTACATAAATTTCAGTAGCAGAAGATAATGCTTGTAGTAAATAATCGGTTGATAAAATTATTGCAGTTTTTCCATTAACTGTAATTATGTTTTCTTTAGAGATATTTGGTATTATGTCAGAATTTTTTAAAATATTATATAACGTTGCCAACGTATCAGGTACAGATGGTCGGGTTTTCATACGTTCACGATGCATGCTACATCTTATAGATGGAAAGCTCAAATATTGTGCCGCATCTGGATTGCTAGAAAGAAAAGATATCTTAAAACCAAATCAAAATGTCATGAAATTATAAAGTCATTATTATAGAAGTTTTGATAAAATATATATAGAAAAAATAAAATAAATTTTACCTTCTACAAACTGAATCAAAGATTTCTTTGAAACTAGTACAAGTTTCGCGTGAGAGTCTCAACATTTCCTCTTTCAATTTAAGCTGCTCTTGGATAAATGGTAACTTTTGATGATTATGTTCTTTTAAAATATGCATACCATTATTATCCTGAAAGATTACGCCTGGACATTTTGATGATCTGCGTATGTTACATCGATAGACATTGTTATAATGATTGTCCATAGTATATAAATAATCATCATATGTATAAACATGTGATCCCTTCCTTTTACCAGGTAAAACTTGCATCTACAATAAAACAAGATACACGCCAATTAAACATTTCATATAACAAAAAATATACTACTCAGTCCGCAATTAATATGTACTTTTAAATACAATTACTAATAAATATTATTTTACTTAAAAAATTTTTACCTAATAAACCTTTCCACTATATAAAATCATAAATAAATAATGATTCTTTAAATATTGAATAAAATGTAAAATATAATTAAGTCTGCAATAAATTCTTCGTAAATAAATGCAATTCATATTGCAATATACGATAACACTATATTATTATATTACATAGACTGCATTTCGTGTTTTGCATGACAGACATTTATCTGCAGTGTACGTTACGTATTATAGATATCATAGGATAAATGGGTTTCATGAGCAAAATGAATTCCAAATAATGTTTTTTCGAAATTAGTCTATCCATGTTAACAAAACTATTACGTACAAACTGATCAAATATATATTTCATTATATAATAAAATAAATGTTGAAAATTAATTTCCTAAAAATAATACTTGTGAATATGTAAATGTGAAGTTAATATCAAATTAAACATGTTAGCATGTAGAAAATATAAAATTACCCAAACTAATGGTATTACTTTGACAAAAAAACGCAGACAACAGCCAAAAATAAGTATAGTGAAAAACGGTTTTACTTTTGGCAAAATACTTTAGTATATATTTTTTTAATTATATAGTTACTTGCAGATATTTTACCAGCACGATAGTTAAGTTACAACAATAACTATTAGAATATTGAAAATTGCGGGAGAAACGTGCCCCCACATATACTTAGAGCGGTATTCATTGCTATATATAAGATCAGCTTCAGCTCTTTATGTTGTATATGTTTAGAAAGTCAACAGAAATACAATTCAGTAATAAAATATTACATATAATGAAATGCGATGAAATTAATTTACAAGAGAAAAATAATGTTTTTTTCTGACGTTTATTTAAAATTCGAATTAAACACATTAATAGCAAATATAAAACTTCTCCCATTACTCCTACTTACGTTGATGACGAAATGTAGACAATATCAAACAAAATATGTGGTAAAAAAAAGATACTGCTTGCAAATTGTTGTGTGATATATGTTCTTCCCAATTATGTATAGTACTCAGTACTCGCAGGTATTGCACAGCACATTACAATCAAAGCGGTATTACGACAAGAGCATTACTATGAGCACGTAACAACATGAACAAAGATTAAACATAAATTTTTATACCAAGTTTTTTCCACGTATTTCTTCCATCTGGGAAATAATAAAAAAATATTAATATTAAAATTAGAATTTCAAAAAGAATAAAATATTTCTAAAAAATTTTACGGCAGAATAATTAACAACGTCTATACATAAGAATGTCTTATAAATATTTATCTCTTTAACGTTATGCAATTCAATCACAACGTAAATATGTACTACGTATATATCTATTATCATTAATAAAGCATTATAATTTCCGCATATTACATTTAGCATCTATGTAAAAGGGCGTTTCATTCAAGCTCAATATGTAAATACACGGAACACAATCAATATAATATTTTCAAAATATAATTATGAAGCGTTGTAATCTATTTTTGCAATTTTTAATATCAAGATTTCCTATAATATTACAAGTAAATAATAGTTTTAAAAAATTGTACTATTTATATTGCAGCATATAGTATTGGATAATCACAGAATCATTTACAGTTAAATATTTGCAAATTATTTTGTCAATAATTCTATGACTGGAATTCATAGGTGAGCCTTACAGATAGACTCAATTAAGTTTCTAATATTCCAGCCATCTCGATAGATGAACGTCTTAAGACGACCTAAAACTAGACTTAAAAAGAGATTGAATGTAAGACAAATCTTGGTCGGAGGAATTTTGGTCTATAAACATGTTTACAGAGCTACGTAAACAGAAATATTAACGACATAATGATTAAATATATATAATGAAATGCACGATAAAATTAATTTGTACGAGTAAAATAACGTGTCTTTCTTTACACGTTTATTTAAAACTTGAATTGAACACATTAACACGTAACAAATATAAAATTTCTACCATTACGTACTCTTATGTTGATAACGAAATGTAAACGATAGGCAAAAATATGTGGTGGAAAACGATACTACTTGCAATTTTGATATGTTATTTTCAATTATATAATTATTAATACTTGTAGATATTATGTCAGAACGGTAATTACAACAAAAGCGATATTACAATAAGAGAATTATATTATGAGCACGTAACGATAAGAAAGAAAGATTAAGCTATATACGGCGGGAAAATTGCTCTGAAAACGTTCCTCCACATATACTTCAAGCGGACAGCGATTCATTGCTATATATAAGATCAGCTTTAGCTCATCTTTATGTTGTACATATATGTTTAGAAAGTCAAGAGAAGTACTGGTACAGTAATAAAATATTACATATGATGAAATGCACGATGAAACAGTACTCGAAGATATTGCACAGTACGTTAAAACAAAAGCGGCATTACGACAAAAGCACGTGACGATATGAGCGTCGTTATGTATGTACCGTGTTAATTTTTACTTCATTTCTTTTTATTGAACACTTAATTATTTGTCTATGCTCACAGGTCAAATTCGTAATTAATTTAATTTGTGGCTTTATTGTATACAAATTAGTGAGGCTATTCGAAAAACTAGAAAAATTAAGCAAATAAAAAATGGATGTCTAAGAAAAAATTTTTTAAGATGATATACGTGGTTTCTTTAACGTGACTATTTTAGATATACGCAAATTTGGTTAGAAACAACACAATACAAATTACAGAACAGGGCTTACTTGTCGTTCGCACAAGTACAAAGAATTGAAGGAACCGATATGCATATCAACGAGATAATGGTCGAGAATGATCGGTTAATATCCGGTACACGAGGATCCGACGAGAAGAATGTGATGAGAAGCTCAGATGAGCCGCCGTTATGCGGCGTCTACAATGAGATTTTAAGGAGACTTAAGGCGTAAGACTTAAGAAATGGACCAATCACAGTCGAGTATTCTCTTAATACTTGACTGTAATTGGTCAATTTTTTAAGTGTTACGTCTTAAGTCTCCTTAAAATCTCATTGTAGACGACGCTTAAGAAATGATCCAATCATATTTATTATTCTTCTCTAAACTTAATTGTGATTGGTTAATTTTTTACGATTTAAGACTTATTAAGGGCAGTCTACAATGGCAGTAGCAGTAGGTCGTAGCAGTCGTAAGCGAAATGAACCAAATCCATTTCCTACGGCTATAATGTATGTTCTACGGCGGACGCGCAATCAGAATTAAGAACGCAGAATTCTTCCGTGACTGCGTATGCGCGACCGCCGTAGAACGCACGAAATCCGTAGGAAATGGATTTGATTCATTTCGCTTACGACTGCTACGACCTACTGCTACTGCCATTGTAGACTGCCCTTTACACCTATTGTAGACCTAACCTTATACTTGATTTAATAAATCTCGCTCGTGTCGTTAGCTGCTCATATGATTTTTTTGCTTGTGTTCTGTATTATTACAAATATTTGTTTCAATTTGAATAATGATTTGTCGTGATTTTATGATTCGTATTTGCCGCAAAAATCCTTGCAGAATGCACTACAAAGTTAAAAATTGTACTATTCCATCTTGTAATAGAAACAAGTTGTGTAAATTTGTACATCTCACAGAATATGAAATCTTTGAAATTAATGAGAACGTACGACCTTTCCGACAAACTATATACAACGAACTGAAAAAATTAGCATTTGTTTTAAGAGAAACTTTCCCATTAGAATTAAGGAAACATACTTGTACGCTGTATATGTTGGGAGAATGTTTATGGCCTTGCCTAATGTGTGAAACAGCTGGTAAGAATAATTAAGTTCTTTTAACTATTTAAATATTTACAATGTTTTAATTGATAATTTAAATTGTTCAGATGAATTAAACGAAAGTACTTTTTGATTTCAGTAAATGAAAGTCTAGCGATATGCAATAAATGTTACATTTTGTTGATGCAAGATATAGCAGCATTGATGTGTGGCCATGTGTATTGCAATTATTGCATAGATCGACTTCCATTTGACATAAATGGTGCCCTTCCTCTTAATTACTGCATAAAATGTAATACATGGTCGACGTTTTTTAAATTATGTAAGTTTTAAGAAAATCAGTAATATTTATGTCTATGCTTCTGAAACTATATCTGAAGCTATATTAATAGCTATTAATAAATTAGCTTATGCTTTGTTAAATGTATGTAAGGAAATGTATATTGCAATATACATATATAAATAGCATGCTTTAAACAAAAAGTTAAACCTATATATTTATTGTTCTGCGCATTGTATTCAAGAAAGTATTTCAATCTTTTAAATTTACATTCACTTTTTTCTTTGAAACATATTTAAACATAGTAACCATATTATTTTTCTAAAAAGATATTAATTTAGATATTTTCAATAAAAGATACATATTTTAATGAAAGATAAAACTTTTTTACAGTTTACGCAACAAATTGAAGACAATTGGAGCCAATTTACGCAATAAATTGAAGAAAATTGGGGATAATTAAGAAAATAAAAATAAGAAGAGAGAAGATGCAATGATTAATAAAATTTTATTATACGTTACATTTTCATTCATTTATTTTTCTTAACAAACGTTTAAATAAAACTTTGTAACTTATTTATTCAAATAAATATAAAGTATAATATTAGTATCAAAAATTTAGTATCAAATTTTGATTTATAATAGATATCTAGAGAATAAATAACGTATTTATTCGCAATTTGACATTTATTAAATTTGTCTTTTTCCCATAGTCATTTATAGTAATTGGACACAAAATTTGAAAAAGATAATTGATAATGTATTGCAATTCTCCTTTCTTAATTCTCTCTTCATATAAGTAAATATTGTTACAATTTGGTCAAATTTTTTGCGAAGTATTTCTTTTTTATCATATCGTTCTTTTTTATTACATCCAGTTTTATAAAAAGACAAATAGTATTGGATCTATCAAGCTACAGCAGTCTATAATTTTAAGAGATAAAAGTTACAGAATAATAAAGAAAAGTTTTAAATAAACTCATCAGAACAGATCTTATTAATCGATTTCCAACTTATTAAATAGTTTACTGTTTTATCACTATTATGAAACATAAAAGCTCTTATTGACTTTTTTTACTACTTAATAAAACAAAGGTATTATCACATATAAAAATATATAAAAATAATAAATAAAAATATATAAATATATAAAAATATGAATATTTAATGTTTATAATACTAATATGAATATTTAATGTTTAACACTAATATTTATTGAAATTAATGCTTTAATACAAATATTTATTAAAATAAAATTATAAGGAAATACATAAAAATGATTAAATTTGATACGCAGAAGAATGATACATATGCAAAAGCAAAATACAACATAAGCAAGCACATTCTTAAGATTAATATATTCTCATTGTGCAAATTTTTTAAATGTACCATATATAAAAATGCAATAAAATATAATTAATAACCATTTCTTATGCAAGCAAATAAAATATATATAGCATAAAAATTACATCAATCTTTTATACATGCTATTAGACTTACACAACGGACAATATAATTTTATCAATCCTGTTTCGTTATTATTTAAGCATCGTAGTGCACATTTGTAACAAAATATATGTCCGCAAAGCGCAGCACCTAGAGATTCGGACATAATCTCATCTCTACATATCGGACACTCTAAATCCTGCATACTATCATCTAACTTTATGTGTCGACGATTACACTTTGTTCGTTTACAAATATTTTTTTTGAAATCGCCACATATATCTGAGTTTTGTAAAGTTCGGCCGACTTCCCTCTTAAGATTTTCTGTTGCTTTCCCTGTCATTTCATACCGATACTGTTCCACAATAGGACAATGTAAGTATGGGCATTTTTTTACTCTGCATTTCGTGTTCTGGTAGTTGTAACAATATCTGTATGTGTGGACAGAACCGCAATCCAAATTCGTGCAACAGCATTTTTCAAAATTTGTGCATTTTTGCACGTTGTTTCCTAAAACATTTTTGGTACATTAATTTATGAAGATGTAAAAATCAAACAGAATCCTATATAACTTCAAAACATTAACTTCAAGGTTTAAACTTAATATTTTATACTTTTTTAATAAGAATATAGGTAATAGATTTATAATAACCTTGATAACCATAGAACGACATTTTCACAATAATATCACTTAAGCACGTATATTCTATAATTATTATTTAATATTTATATTTTTATATAATTTATAAAGTTAGATAGCATATATTTATATTCGAATTATACGTAAAAGCAAAATACGACATAAGGGCCTGAGCAGAATGGCTGCCTTATAATTTTAAGACTATGTTTTATGCCTTTGTCTTAGGTAACGCACAATACTGTGTGTTATGTCTCGAGTCTTATGTATACGCGAACGTTTGTAAGAAATAAACGTATACGCGAACGTTTATTTCTTACAAACGTTCGCGTATACATAAGACTCGGGACATAACACACAGTATTGTGCGTTATCTAAGACAAAGACCTAAGGCATAAAACATAGTCTTAAAATCTTAAGGCAGCCATTCTGCTCAGGCCCTAAAGCGGCGTCTACAATGAGATTTTAAGGAGACTTAAGGCGTAAAACTTAAGAAATTGACCAATCACAGTCGAATATTCTCTTAATACTTGACTGTGATTGGTCAATTTCTTAAGTCTTACGCCTTAAGTCTCCTTAAAATCTCATTGTAGACGACGCTTAATGCGGCGTCTACAATGAGATTTTAGGCCGGTATTCATAGTCCGTTCTTATATTTAAGATCGTCTTAAGAACCCATTCAACCAATCAATGACCGCATTGCAGCTATTTGATTGGTTGAATGGGTTCTTAAGACGATCTTAAATATAAGAACGGACTATGAATACCGGCCTTAAGGAGACTTAAGACGTAAGACTTAAAAAATTGACCAATTACAGTCAAGTATTAAGAGAATACTCGACTGTGATTGATCCATTTCTTAAGTCTTACGCCTTAAGTCTCCTTAAAATCTCATTGTAGACGCCGCATAACGGCGGCTCATCTTGGCTGAGCTTCTCATCACATTCTTCTCGTCGGATCCTCGTGTACCGGATATTAACCGATCATTCTCGACTATTATCTCGTTGATATGCATATCGGTTCCTTCAATTCTTTGTACTTGTGCGAACGACAAGTAAGCCCTGTTTTGTAATTTGTATTGTGTTGTTCCTAACCAAATTTGCGTACATCTAAAATAGTCACGTTAAAGAAACCACGTATATCATCTTAAAAAATTTTTTCTTAGACATCCATTTTTTACTTGCTTAATTTTTCTAGTTTTTCGAATAGCCTCACTAATTTGTATACAATAAAGCCACAAATTAAATTAATTACGAATTTGACCTGTGAGCATAGACAAATAATTAAGTGTTCAATAAAAAGAAATGAAGTAAAAATTAACACGGTACATACATAACGACGCTCATATCGTCACGTGCTTTTGTCGTAATGCCGCTTTTGTTTTAACGTACTGTGCAATATCTTCGAGTACTGTTTCATCGTGCATTTCATTATATGTAATATTTTATTACTGTACCAGTACTTCTCTTGACTTTCTAAACATATATGTACAACATAAAGATGAGCTAAAGCTGATCTTATATATAGCAATGAATCGCTGTCCGCTTGAAGTATGGAGGAGCGTTTTCAGAGCAATTTTCCCGCCGTATATAGCTTAATCTTTCTTTCTTATCGTTACGTGCTCATAATATAATTCTCTTATTGTAATATCGCTTTTGTTGTAATTACCGTTCTGACATAATATCTACAAGTATTAATAATTATATAATGTATAGACGTTGTTAATTACTCTGCCGTAAAATTTTTTAGAAATATTTTATTTTTTTTGAAATTCTAATTTTAACATTAATATTTTTTTATTATTTTCCAGATGGAAGAAATACGTGGAAAAAACTTGGTATAAAAATTTATGTTTAATCTTTGCTCATGTCGTTACGCGCTCATAGTAATGCTCTTGTCGTAATACCGCTTTGATTGTAATGTGCTGTGCAATACCTGCGAGTACTGAGTACTATACATAATTGGGAAGAACATATACCACACAACAATTTGCAAGCAGTATCTTTTTTTTACCACATATTTTGTTTGATATTGTCTACATTTCGTCATCAACGTAAGTAGGAGTAATGGGAGAAGTTTTATATTTGCTATTAATGTGTTTAATTCGAATTTTAAATAAACGTCAGAAAAAAATGTTATTTTTCTCTTGTAAATTAATTTCATCGCATTTCATTATATGTAATATTTTATTACTGACTAATACTTCTGTTGAAATTCATCTTGAGACCAACTTAACGAGAGGGCTGGAATATTAGAAACTTAATTGAATCAATCTTTAAATGTAAAGCTCATCTATGAATTCCAGTCATAGATTTATCTTCAAAATAATTTGCAAATATTTAATCCAAAATAATTCTGTGATTATCCAATACTATATGCTGCAAAATAAATAGTAGTATTTTTTAAAAATAATTACTTGCAATGCTATAGGAAATCTTTGTATAAGAAATTCCAAAAATAAGTTTCAACAATTTTTATTTAATTTTTTTTTTAATTATACTTTTAACATTAAATTATATTTTTAACATTAATTTCTTTATTATTTTCCAGATGGAAGAAATATGTGGAAAAAAACCTGGTACTAAAAAAACCTGGTACTAAAATTTATGTTTATGATAATTATACTTATAACAAGGATTCTCGTAATCCGAATATTCTACGATGTAATACTCGTCGATCTTCAAAATGTGCTGGCACTCTTAAAATTGATGAGGATGGCAAAATACATTTAATTCAAGATCATACTCATATTCCAATAAAATGGAAAGTAAAACAGTCCCTTATGAAACAAGAGATGCTAAAACTTTGTCGTGATACATCTTTACCACCAAAAGAAATATTCGATAGTGTCTGCAGAAAGTATGTATTTTTTAAGTTTTGGAATTACATTAAGTGCTTTTCAAATAATTCTTTTTATGTGAAAACTAAGCAGCAGAATGGAGTAACAGTGAAATAATAGCATATATATAAATCTTTTTTCAAATAATTAACATTTTAATGAGCATTTAGTTTAAATACAGAAGAGATTATATCTCCTTGTGTTTTTAAAAATTATTTTATATCTTAATGATATATATATATATATATATATATGTGTGTGTGTGTGTGTGTGTGTGTGTGTGTGTATTGTACACATACATACACACACGTATAAATAAGTATTAATAATTTAGTCACATTTTTAATGTAAAATTTTTGTTTCAAGGAGAACGTATTTAATATTAATATTTTAATACTCTAAAAAAGTTTATAACACTTCATTTTTTGTTTCTTTTGATTATTTGAAATGTACTGAAATGGATGCAGATCAAAATTTTTATTTATACATCAAAGCAGGAAACAACAAAATAATTTAAAAAAGATAGGTTGCTCTACAGATTACTTATATGTATTGAATGTTTTTATCTACAATGGAAACATGTTTGTTCTTTTTTTGGTAATTAACATTCCTCTAAATTATGATATTCTATCTCTTATATAAATTTATGTATTCTACAAGAAAATTAAAACGTTAAGAATCAAATATTTTGTATAATATCGAGTATTTTGTAGAAAAGATGCAGTTCACAAATAATTATAAATAAAATTTTCTTACACACAATACACATTAGCTAAGGAAAACCAATAATAAAATAATTAAAAATTATATATATTATGCATTCATTTTATGTATTTTATATTTTTTATATTGTATTTTATATTATTTACATATTTATTATGTATATTAGCAGTTATCCAAAAAAAAAGAAATAATTTATTTTATATTAGTAGTTTATTTTTTATTTAAGAATGTCATATTAGCTTAAAAAAATTAGGGTACATGTTTAACATATTATCATATATGATATCTGTGTTATCTTAGTTAATTTTTGTCTGAATTTCAATGCTTCGAAATATCTTTATTCTATCTTTATTTTCATGGAATGTAGAGAAAAGATAAAATGATATTTTGAAGCATTCGTAGCATAGTTTTCACCGCAGCTTAAGTTTATCGACGAGTTGGACGGATAGTGATCGACTATTAGATAGAAAATTCATAGAATCTTATTAGACACTCCAGAAATTCTCTATTTAATAATCTCTATTTAATCAATATCGCTACATCTGATAACGTCGATAAAATTAAGTGACATCGCAGTCTAAATCTCGTATTAAATATATAGTGCATGCGGATAAATGTTTCTCGCGCAATTTTCCCGCAATATATAGCTTAACCTTTATTCATGTCACGTGCCTGAAATGCTCTTGTGATAATCACTTTTCTTAGAACTATTGTGCTTATGTTTAATCTAATAAGTACACTTGCATTTTCCATATATAACTTTATTCATGTCATTATGTGTTACGAAATGCTCTTGTCGTAATTGATTCTGTTGTAACGTGCTGAATATCTCCGAGTACTGATAACTATACAATTGAAAAGAGTATGTATTAAAATACTTTGTAAATAGTATTGTTCTATACCAAACATATTTTTGTTGTCTATATTTTGTTATCAACATAAATAATAAGCGAGGATTTTTTTTGCTATTTAAGTTTCAGATATGAATAGTAGACATCATTTGTCCAGATATTAATCTCAATTCTGCAATTAACGTAAAAATTTTATTCTTGCTTAAATTCATATTGGTTGCTTGTTATATAGATATCCTGAAACAGCCGCAACATTATCATACGTAACATTGAAAACTACATTGTACCGTGAAAGACTCAAGCTTCGCCCAAATTTACCAAAATGTATGGACACTCTTGCTGCGAATTTATCAACATATGGATCTCTTCAAAGATTTTACAAAGGAAATGTGACCAGCGTCGATGGAAAAAAAGCATTAATATTTACAAGTGATGAATTGTTGCAAGAATTACAAAAATCTACAGAACTTTATGTAGATGGCACATTTAATGTAAGTTGTATATTTTATAATACAGTATATTATTATTTTCATATATCAAAATAAAAGTAATATATTTGTAAATAATATACATTTTTTAGATTGTTCCACGTGTACCATTGATGAGTCAAATGTATACATTACATACTCGACATATGAATGTAGTAAGTACATAGCATGTATTATCAGCTGCAGTTTGCCAAAGTTCAATACATAAATATTATTCGATATAACATAAAAAGTTAGCAAGGAAATGTAATAAGGGATTTCTTCCATTTGTTTTTTACATCTGATTTTTTACAAAATACTATTTTGTTACCAAGTAATGATTTCATATTTTTAAAAAATAGACATAAAAGTTCAATTTAATTAAAAAAATGTGGTTTGATATATATTTTATATGTATACTATGAAATTAGAAAGTACGATAAAAGTATAATTCCTTTATTTTTTATATAATAAATTTATATGTATTTTTTAAATATTTGCTTTCTTTCTAAAAATAGTAATAAAATTATAAGATTTGAACAATAATTCAAACTGTTTACTTTTTACTTTTTTATATTTAAATTTATTTAATTTTAATATAGGAATACTATAATACATAATAGGAATACTATATTCAGTAATATTTTATAGGGTATTGCCATGATCTTTATTTTGTGTGAAAGTCGTTCTAGTAATATGTACAGAGCTATTTGGAATAAAATTATAGAATTAGTGCCAATGCTTCAACAAAATCTAAAGTTTATAATGAGCGACTATGAAATGGCAGCCATGAAAGTGATAAATGAACAATTTCCAGCAGCAGAAGCACATGGATGCTGGTTTCACTATAATCAAGTATATTATAATAGTATTATATTACATTATAATATATTGTTTTTTTATTCTATACGATTTATATACAGTAGTCATTATAAAGAATATATAAATATTATAGGCACTTTTGCGTCAATGGCGGCGATTAGGATTAATGGATGCACCACGAAACGTTTTATCAATGACTATGACTATGGCACTGATTCCTTCTGATTGTTTTGAGGAAGCACTTTCTTTTATACAACTCGAAGTTAATCAAATTTCTCATGAATATCCTGCTATTAATGATTTCTTAGCATATGTATGCAAGACTTGGTTACCATTAGCATCAAAAATCAGTGTTTATGATTGTCCTGCAAGAACAAATAATATAACAGAAAGTTTCCATAACGTAGTAAGCAGAAAGTTCGACAAAGCTCATGGAAATGTCTGGAATTTCTTAGGTAATGTTGCTTTATTAATATTTTTTTTAATTTTATATGTCAAATAAACAAGCTAATACAAAATATTCTATTTATAGATAACCTACGAAAATTGATAATTGATGAAGAATTAAAATTAAAACGTCTAAAAGCAATCGAAAAAAGTGGCCATCGTACAAGTATCAAAAACAAAAACCGAGATAATAAAATATTAGAAATTCAAAAATATTTTGCAGCAGGCAGGTTAGTTAATATACAAAATGTGTGTCTATCTGTGTGTGTGTGTGTGTGTGTGTATGTGTACTGTATTTACTTTATCTATTTTTTATCCAGAAAGAGACTTATTTTACATTTTGGTATTATTATACTCACTCATTTACACTTTAATTTTATTATTGTATACAATATATATGTATATATATATTTTTCTCTGTTATTAAACAGGTTAACGTTACATATTTTACGTGTTCTTATATATTTAGAAAAGAAATATAAGAACAATCAATTTGTCTCGAAAATATATTTACGTGCAATTTAATTTATAAAATTGTTCTTTGAGTGACTTTCTATAAAACATTTATAAAGTCAATATCAAAATTCTTCATTTATATTACATCAATAATTCAATTAAAATTTCCTTTATAACAATTTTGTTGAAAACGATGAATTTAATATGAAATAGCATATCATATGAAGATATTTGTATTAATTTCCATCTTCGGTATTTTGCATTTGTTGCAAATTTTAATATTGTTTTCCATATTTCTATATATGTAATATATTGTATTTTTTATTTTTTATAGATTAGATCTCAACAATTTCTTACATTTCTTCAGCGATAGATATGAAAATATTCTAAGAAACGAATTACTTTTTAAAGATATGTCTAATTCTGAAGGTATGGTATCTAACATCAATAATGAATAAAATTTTGTATTTGAATCTTCCGCGAAAAGTAGATAAATATTTATTTTGCTTTCTAGTATAACTTTGCGTCCTTTATAAATTATTCCCGTTTCATAAGCATTTTCATTTATTTGATCAGAGAGGAGAACAGTCTGATATTCTCTCCTAGTATCAGTTATACTACTTTAGTATAAAGTTATTATTGAAAGAAATTTTAGTAAATGTGCACATTATCAAAATCATCTTCAGTACATTTGACATTTTAACATATAAGGATTTCTAAAAAAAATAAAATAATATTTCAATATTTCTAATTTGTATTGAATAATAATAATTTTTTAAATTTTTATAATTGAATAATAATAATTCTCTAATAATTCTAATAATTTTTTTTAATAATTTAATATTTCTAATTTGCACTGAATATAGAAATTGCTTTTTATTTACAGGCAATTTATTTTTTATTAAATATTAATATATTAATTGAATTTTTGCAGAAGATAATATTGACATGCATAATTCAACATCTAACAAAGAATTTGATCATGTATATTCTCAAACAAAATCAAACACATTACACAATATTGAATGTAATATAAAAGTTAATTCAGAAGAGAAACAACCATTACAAGAAATAAAAGAAAATAATTTACGCGTAACATGCTACAAAAGAAGACACGAACTATTAAATACTGATAAGGGTAAGCATATAAATTATAAAATATTACATTTAAAAACATTACTTATTATGAAATAAAATGAAATAATAAAATGAAGTATTAATATCTTAAACAATTTATTTTTAAAATTAAATATTATTTATTGTGTACATTTATAATATTTCTGTTGTTTTTCTTTTGGATATTTGGATTCATTATTTGTTATTTACTTTACAAAATGCATATTCTTATACAAATTTCATCAAAATTTATGATGGATTTTAAAACTATATATATATATATATATATATATATACATTGATTATCTACACTGAATAGTTTATCTGCATTTTTACAAACACAAATAATTAAACAAACTTTTCTATACTATTCTATGTAAAATGTTTGTATTTTTTATAGTAATTTAAATATAATTAATAAATCTCGCAGTTACTGTAATATATTGTAATGTACATAAATTTTCAATATTACACTTTTTTTACAGATATATATATATATATATATATATATATATATATGGAATGTCTTACTTAAAATAATGCATTTTGATGTCTTTTGTGTAATGTCATAATAGACAAAAATGTTTCAGATAAAAGTTGTATGATTTCGAGGAAGCCAAAGATGGATACCATTGATTTAACCTTGGAAAGTGTTACAGTATTTTGACATAAAATACAAAATATATTGTAAAATATTCATTTTTCAAAAATCTTACCCTAATAGTTTTATGCACAAAATAATAAAAGGAATCAACTGGTATAAAGAAAACACATAATTGTCTTAAAGAAAAAAATATATAACTGCAAATTCATATTTTTTATTTAAGACAACTATGTGTTTTCTTTACACCAATTGATTCCTCTCATTATTCTGTGTATAAAAATATTAGGGTAATATTATCGAAAAATGAATATTTTAAGAGATATTTTGTATTTTATGTCAAAATACTGCAAATTTGAAGCCTTATAGCTTGAAAATCAAACTGGAGAAATATCTTATTGTAGTTTTGAAAAGTTCTTAAAATAAGCTATAAGAATATGTAATAAAAAATAGAATTTAAGAAATTAAATGTGACCTTTACGTGACCTTCAAACGATTCTCCAAGGTTAAATCAATGGTACTACCATCTTATGGCCTCCTCGAAATCATAATCATTTGTTATAAACAAAAATGTTTCAGATAAAAGTTGTATAATTACAGAGAAGATCTCAAAAGGGGTACAGAGAAGATATCAAAATGCATTATTTTAAATAGGACACTCTGCATATACATGTATACATGTACACACACGCACGCACACAACACACACACACACACACATATATATATATATATATATATATATATATATATATATAGGGTGTTTCAAAGTATGCGTCTCATACAACACATCTCATTGCTGGTATATTTACCTTTCATAGTTACACGAATTGCTCGAACTGACTACCATTCAATACCTATAAATAAAGTTCACACCGGCGAACCTGACATTGATTGTTAGACTCAAAAATTCAAGGAATAACACAAGCCGTGTAATAATTTAATAATTAATAATTAATAATTAATAATTTAATTAACAGATAAATAACTTAATTAATACTTGATTTATAGGTCCATTCAAGCAATTCCTGTAACTACTATAGGTAAACAACTTATACTAGCAATGAGATATGTTGTGTGCGGCACATTCTTGCTTGTCGCTTACAGGCATAAGGAAGCGACGCCAACTCTATGTTGCTTAACAAAAAATACTCGTTATACCCTCCTCTATTACTTCTTCAAATTATGCCGCGGGTTTTCGAAACACTCTGTACCTATATACATATAATGTAACACTATTATGTAACTATAAAAAATGTTTCACAATTGCACTATATTTGTTGGCAGAAAATTTTAATGGAGAACACGAGAACACTACAAAACAAAATAACAATTTTCCAAAATTACCAGAATTATATGTGGTTCTGCAAAAGATAAAAAACGTATCAAAGGAAAAAACTCAAACGATTAAAACGAATAAATCATCAAAAAAACGTTGTAAAAGAATTTAATTACAGCATGGTAATTCTATTACAGCATTTATTGCTTATAGCCTTCTACCACTGCAACATTAAAACAAAATGAGAAATTTAATTAATTTTGATACTTATTGATACAATATTAATTTTTCTCTTTCTTTTGTAGACATTGAATTAATATGAAGTGCAAAAAAATGAATATTTAATTAACGACATATTCAGATAATCTTCCATACAACGAATTGAAAAGCAATCAAAATCCTTCAGAAGACAAACCTTCCGAAGACACTTGTACGGTGTGTCTTGTTAACGAGCGCACACATGCTTTCATACCTTGCGGTCATCTCGCTTGCTGCGCCTCATGCATCGAACGTTTGGAAGCCAATAGATGTCCGATATGTAACGTCACATATGAAAACCATATAAGAATTAGAAAACCATAAACACTACGTGATTCAAGCAATACATTTACGATCAAAACACATTCAAACTTGAAAACTTGAAAATTTAACGTAGTTTTTCCACATTGTGGAAACTTTAAATATCGAATTTCTAAGTAAATCGTTTTTACGTACCTGAAATGCTCCTGTCGTAATACCGCTCTTGTAACTATCGTGCTCGTGTGTTTTGTACAATAATATACGCCCTGTATTACTTAAAGAAAAGAGAAAAAGGTTATTTTGTAACAGAGAAAATGATTCGTGCAATTTTACTTACATTTGAAGGATAATTTAACATAATTTTACATCAGTTGAAAACGTTTTTTTTTTCACAGATGAAGTAAATAATTTACTTTTAATAACTAGTTAAAAGTTGCGGAAATGACATTAAAATGAATTAGAAATATGTCAATAAGTTCAAAATGTTGCAATGTGAACTCGGAATTGATCAGTTACGTAATTTGACATTAAATAATAAAAATAATTATAAACGAATCACATGATATCAACCAGATAAATGTACCGTTTTGCCTGAATAATGTCATTACAGAAAAACAAAATGATGCGTAGACTTTGTTCTGTCGATCGTTTCTAACAATTCGTTACAAGAATGCGAATAACATTATATTTGACATATATTTTGTTTTCCTTAGAATAATTGTGTTATCCTTCAAAAAACGTAATAATTATAGAAATTGCAGCATTTAAAGTTACTTTAAGTCAATGTATAATATATAGAGATTTTATTTTTATTTTATTTTAAATACATTTTGCGATAAAGATGTTTCAACTTTCTTGCGATATGGCATTACATATCATAATAAACATTATGATTTCATTTTATACTTTTGCAAAGTGTTCATGTGTCGTATAAACGTTTAACAAAGGTGCTTTCTTATTAACACGGAACATGAGTATACAACGTGATATCACTCAAATATACCTCAACATTGTTGTTAGAACGATACGCACTGTTTGTTTTGTACGAATATTTCGAATATTTAGCAGTAAGCAAATTAATAACATTATATGTTTAACTTGTATCTATTTATGTTAGAATATCTGTATCTATCTTTCAAACGATACATATGTTTATAGAAATTCTTATTACTCTAAGTCAAAATGTAGCAATTATATAATGTATAAAGATTTTATTTGTGCAAATGCATGTTGTGCCAAAGATGTTTCAAATTTGCTTTCTTGCAATACAGCATTACGTATAATAACAAACGATTCCATTTTATACTTTTACAAAGTGCTGATGTGTAAAACATTGTAAAACAGAATGATGCGCACCGTTTGTTTTGTCCGAATATTTCGCTAGGCAGATTAATAAATTATATGTTTAAGTTTTATCTATTAATTCTAATATCTGGTTGTACCTTTCGGAAGATATATGATTATAGAAATTGATTATAGAGGTGCTACAGTTATAGCATAACGCAATTAGAAACTAAAAATTTTTAAATTGTTGAGAAACACTTCTTTATTGAGTTAATAAAACTATCGCTTCCTTTTGTATGTCTCGATAATTTTTAATCCCATTCCTATCAAAACCATACTATCCTTTATCTGTCCATGACAAAATATGATGTCCAAATTGTTTTCAAAACATATTAATTCAATGTAAAATTAATAACAACAGTACCTTTTGGCCAGAGAAATGTTAAGTTTCGATATATTTTATTTTGACAGATATTAGAACCTTTATATATTTTCGCGATTCACGCTTATAGCATATACTATTTAACAATATAAAATGCAATAAAAACATTGATCATATTTTTCCAAAACTTTTTTATTTTTTTTTCGTCCGAATGCGCATATTTTAGACGTCCTAATAAATGGTCCACGTCTTTTCGTGTCTCAATACACGATATGTGCAATAGAACGGTGTCCAATCCAACAGTATGCATTTTTGGTGTCTGATCGAACAGTGTGCAACTAAACGGTGTCCAATCGAACGGTGTTCAATTGACGGTGTCCAATCGAACAATGTGCAACTAAACGGTGTCCAATCGAACGGTGTGCAATTGACGGTGTCCAATCGAACAATGTGCAACTAAACGGTGTCCAATCGAACGGTGTGCAATTGACGGTGTCCAATCGAACAGTGTGCAACTAAACGGTGTCCAATTGAACGGTGTGCAATTGACGGTGTCCAATCGAACAATGTGCAACTAAACGGTGTCCAATCGAACGGTGTGCAATTGACGGTGTCGAATCGAACAGTGTGCAACTAAACGGTGTCCAATCGAACGGTGTGCAATTGACGGTGTCCAATCGAACAATATACATTTTTGGTGTCCAATCGAACAGTACATATTTTTGGTGTCCAATCGAACGGTGTGCAACTGAACGGTGTCCAATCGAACAGTATGTATTTTTGGTGTCCAATCGAACAGTGTGCAACTAAACGGTGTCCAATCGAACGGTGTGCAAACGAACGGTGTGCAATTGAACGGTGTGCAATTGAACGGTGTGCAATTAAACGGTGTCCAAAAGAACGAAACGTGTGTCCAAAAGCTACAGTGCCCAAAATTCTTGTGTCCAATTACACTGTGTCCAATTGAACCGTGTGCAATGTTTTGTGTCCAATTGCAACGTGTCCATTTGCAACGTGTCCAATTGTACTGTGTCCAAATGCACCGCTCCCCATAGAACCTAAGAGGGAAGCCACCTACGTACAGCTGTTACAATTGTCAATCCACGACCATACACACGTGATGCAATGCAAAGTCGAAGTCGACCGCACGATATATTATTGTGGAACGCACTCGCACGTCTCGATAGTCTGAGGAGGACGCCGCCAATACACAATAGAACTCACCGAATCCATCTGCAAAAAGCTGCAAGACACGGGAACCAACGACATAGGAACAGGTCGACGAAGCATCCTCCAGTCATTCAAGAGGAACAGCACGGATGTGCGAAGCGTCACCCTCGCCGCGAAGCGGCACCACCAGCATGGACGGAAGTTGCACCGGAACTCAATACGGAGATGCCTATGGAACATGGGAAAGTGCTGTCGTCCAGGCCGTCGTAAAAGTGACTCTCCGGAACTTCGACGCGGTCATCGATAGAAACACTAACGAGTTGATCCTACCATCCGGGGTGCACTGCAAAGCACTCACAGGAGAATGCATGGACCACGAGATGGCCGTCACCCGGCTCGGAGACCTACTGGACCGTCACGCCAAGGGACAGCTGTCACTTCGACCAGTACGACGTGCTATACGAGGGCCCAGCTGATAAACTCACGGCACAGACAAACACCGAGACGCCAACCGTTTACACAATAACAACGAAAGAAACGACCTTCGCCCTCACCAAAACCACTGAGATGACACTGTGTGGCTACAAACTCATGCTGACGGAACACCCAAAATTATTCGTACTAGAAACAGAAAGGGGAAGAACATTCAAAATCCGCACAAGAATATCCGTCAGTAACCTAGACATTTTCTCGTATGTAAATTCTAAATTTATATACGTAGAAAAACATTACAACACAGCTGACGCGACTCTACCGCGACATAATGGAACAAAAATGCGCGCTCGAAAAAGAAATACTACAAAACGCACTCTCGCTCGCCAGTTTCGCCCCTGACGAAATGGCGCATCGAATAATGAAGGCACCTGGATACACCGCAGTCATGGCGGGAGAAGCCCTACACGTGGTCATATGTCTAGCTGTAGAATGCCGAGTACGACCGACGGACGTCTGCTATAACGAAATCCCGGTAACTTACAAAAATCAGTCATTATTCATGCTACCGAGGACAAGGATACTCACCAAAAAAGGAACGCCGAGGGACTGCAACGAATTCCTGCCAGTTATGTACAACATACATGGCAGCTGGTATCGCCTGATGCCACGACCACAAGAAGCGGCGGCACCTTCGATCATCCAACCGCTCACGAAACCCACCTGGAAATACGTGAGCCCTTCCTCTCTCGCCACCAGCGGCATCTATACCAGCGAAGATCTAGACAGACTCCGTGATCACATAATGTTTCCCATGGAAAAATCCTACATGCTGAATACAATAGCGAGAGGCGCTATGGGACAAGAAATACCGGCAGGAAGCGTGTCCATGCTAAACCTGCTAGATGAAATATCCTTAGACCAAATTTCCGAAAACGCCGGACAAAGACTCTGGAAAGGATTTATCACGTTCGGATCAGCCAGCGCCGGCATAATTGGAATTTTCATTATAATCCGGCTAATAAAACTAATCGTGGACACCATTATCCATGGTTACGCTTTACACTCAGTATACGGATGGAGCCTACATCTGCTGGGAGCAGTCTGGACCTCGGTAACGAACCTGCTCCTGTACATAGGATCACCAAATCAACGGACGGACAGTAAAAACCGGCGATCCACTAAAACCCTTTCAACGACCGAAAACCTACCCCCCGAAAACTGCCCAGTGACAGAAGAACAACACCCTCTGACCCGAAAAACCCACAAAAGTGAAGCGCAAAGAGACTGCAAAGAACTGCGTAAGCTATTAGACGATAGTGTATAACATAAGTCAAAAACAGTGTATTTAGTAAGTAAGTTTTAACTTTAAATAAGTATTCAGTATTAAATACGTCGCGAGCGAAAATACTAGCCTTAACATTTCTTTTGTTTCTTTTGTTACGTCCCGCAACAAAAATTTTATTTCTTAGTTAAATACGCAAAACTTGCCTCTATAATCTTCAAATTATAATTCCTCCATTGAACATATAAATCTCGATCCTACCGCATTAAGTATTATTGTCAATATAATTTTTATTGTTAATTATAACCTCACCGCACAATATGTAATTGTCAACATTTCTTATTATATAATCACGCCGCGCAACGTATTATCGCCGATACTCGTAGTACATCAATAGTGTTCCACCGCGCGATATATTATTATAAATATTTCTGAAAATAATCTTTCTTTATTAAGCTAGCTTTACATAACATAACCTCACTTACGAATGATAAAGAAAATTATAAAGAACAACTGCATAAGATAAAACAATTACCGACATAAGATAATATTCTCCTCATAAAAATTACCGACAATAGTTTTCTACCTTACCAACATAAGGTAATATTCTCCGCATAAAAATTACCGACAATACAGTTTTCTACTTTAACAACAGAAGATAATAGAATTTCCTACATTACCGACAGTAGGTAATGTCACCCACACAAAAAGTTACCAACAGATGGTAATGTGGTTTCCTACCTTACCGACAGAGTAAAAGTTACCGACACAAAAGTTGCCGACACATGATAACACAGTTACCGACATTACTGACTGAAGATAATATCATTTCCTACTTTACCAACTGAAGATAAAGTAATTCCCTACATTACCGACACAATGGTAATTACCAACGTAGGATAACAACGTTACCTACTTTACCGACAATAGATAATGATAATACCTACATTACCGACGGACAGTAATACCAACATGAGATAATGATGTTGCTAACCCTACCGACATACAAGAGTATACCTTCTTTATTGATATATTATCCTGATATTAAAAAAACTTAAAAACCAAAATTCAAAGGACATTTATTAAATTATATATACATATATATACAGGGTGAACCATTTTAATTAACGCACGCAATTATTTCGGAAACAAAGCATTTTAGAGAAAAATGTTTCAGACAAAAGTTGTTTGGTTTCGAGGGGGCCATAAGATGGTATCATTGGTTTGAAGAGTTATTTGAAGGTCACATGAAGGTCACCATCAATTTCTTAAATGGAACCTACTATTTGTCATTGCATATTCTTGTAGCTTATCTCGAGAGCTTTCCAAAACACTATAATTAAGTACCTTTTCGTTAAGTACTTTTTGAGTTATGAGGCTTGAAATAATTTCTTAATTTTACATAAACCGTAAAATATCTTGTAAAATATTCATTTTTCGATTATCTTACCTTAATACTTTTACGTACAAAATAATGAGAGGAATCAACTGGTGTAAAAAACAACTATGTGTTTTCTTTACACCAATTGATTCCTCTCATTATTTTGTACATAAAATATGGAATTGTTAATTGCAAATTACATATTTTTTCTTCAAAACAACTATGTGTTTTCTTTAGACCAATTGATTCCTCGCATTATTTTGTACGTAAAAGTATTAAGGTAAGATAATCGAAAAATGAATATTTTACAAGATATTTTACGGTTTATGTAAAATTAAGAAATTATTTCAAGCCTCATAACTCAAAAAGTACTTAACGAAAAGGTACTTAATTATAGTGTTTTGGAAAGCTTTCGAGATAAGCTACAAGAGTGTGCAAAAATATATAGGGTATTCTGTTTAAAAAAATTGAAGTGACCTTCACGTGACCTTCAAATGACTTTTCAGTGTCAAACCAATGATACCATCTTATGGCCCCCTCGAAACCATAAAACTTTTGTCTGAAACATTTTTCTCTAAAATGCTTTGTTTCCGAAATAATTGCGTGCGTTAATTAAAATGGCTCACCCATTATTTTTATAGGTCTACGATGGTATCGAGGAATTCCTCACTGTTTAAGTAGTCGAGAATTTGATTTATTTCCCAATCTATAGAGCTCTCTTCGCTCGGAGAGATGTCTATGGGTTCTAAATCTACTTCCCCAAGAGCGACCGGGGAGTAATTCGGGGTAGAATAACCTGAGAATGAGTCAGGAGTTCGTGGAGGGCTTGGCGATGGCACAGTCTGGACTTTTCGATCCAGCGTCACAGGACTCCTCCTTATTTCCGCATTGCGCTCCCAAGCGCGGAGCAGTCCTAGCGGAATTCCGTCCATTCGGTTATCCAAATCGATAATTATTGTAGACGCGTCGCTTGATGTGTCCGAATCTACTGATTCAAGTTCTTCTTCCGTAGACTCTGCGCCGGCTGGTACCGCTGGGAGATCACCGTTGTTGTTGGTTTCCGGATTAAATTCAGGGGGCAAGGGGGCGAATGACAAATCGAAGAGGGTATCTTCGCGATCGTTGGCGGCGCGTATAATATTAGAAGGGATGTTATCCCTGTCTACAAATAATTGTCGTGCAACGGAGGGACGATCTCGCAATAACCGTTGTCTATATAGTTCTCGGCGAGTTACACCTGCGTTCCGCAGAGGGAATTCGCGACGAGTTATTGGTTCCGGTCGTCGAGCGCTAACCATCTCTTTGTAAAATAATTTATTTTAATCTCTTTATTGGGAGTAAAATTTATTGATTATTAAAATTTCATTCGCGATGTCTAACACTTACAGTGAAAATTTGCGAGGAGTCACCTGTCAAAAAAAAAGGAATGTACCGTGTAAGTCTAGAATCCTGTTACAACCTTGGAGAAAGAGACTGAATAGGTTCCGAATTTGCTGTTTTAATTCACTTATTTAATGAGAGGGTTGTTAAATAATTATTCTCCATGCGACGATGGTAAACGAGTGTAGGAATATGGGAAAGTAGAAGGATTAATACCGTATCTGCTGGTTTAGGTTTAATTAATTAATTTATAACTTCATTCAATATATCACACTAAACCAGAGTTATTATTTTAGGTGTCAGTCGGTCTTTAAAGAGCGCGTCCCGTGCTCTACGACAAGTGTCGATGTGCAAGATGTCACGTTACAGTGGCACGGAGTCCGTAAAGAAGTCTCCCTGAAGAAAATTCTTCACGAAAACGGCAGAGGGGTAGAGTAGGCTACCCAATGCACATCGATTGACAAGTGTTACGTCCCACAACAAAATTTTAAATATTGCTTTGTAGAATTACTTTTCTAAAGAATTTTTCACTTTATATAACCTTTACGCGAAATTATATATATAGATATTCACTATATATTTATATCACTATATTACATATAACCAATATATATATATATATATATATATATCACATTTAATATTTATATTATTCAGTTATCTTATATAACCAAAAATACTAGCTGGTCTTATATACATATATTAATCAAACAAAATTAACAAATTCTTTAGGTTAGTTGTTTATAACTATTGCAATAAAGATTTCGTCATATGTAACTACTGGAATATGCAATTTTAACAAGAAGTTATAAAATTCCCATATGATTACTTTAAAAGTCACTCATAGAACTTTATAAATCAATAAATCGAAAATACCGAATTGTTATACATATATATATATATATGTCACAAATTTCAATCACCAATGATAAACTGATTAATATAATATATAGCCAGAAGTATATTACGATATATAGGCAGAGCACTAACCAGGCACGACGATATTTATATAAGGAATTATTATTAATCAACTATATTCAAGATAGAAATAGATTTAAAATTTTATTTTCAAAGAAAAACCTTCAACAATTACTCTGAATAACGCACTTGTGTTAAAAGCATTTGCGACAAATTTTAGTATAAGTCATTATATGAATATCATCACAAAATTTTATTATTTTACCTAAGTATATTTAATCAATAACTAATTGCAATAATAAATATATATCTCAAAATACTTTAATAGCGAAATTAAAATTTGTTAGAAATAGACTCATAACCTTATTAAATTTTTCTGAGGTCAAGTAATTTACATCGTCAAAGCCATAATGCGCAACCACGAGATACGTTATATAAGTATATATATTTACCATACTATAAAAATCCACGAAACTCCCACAGCAACGAAACATGGGAACATTCATGGACCAGCTAGGTCATCTAATAAAACATCATTCTCCACCTGAAAATTATAGAGTAATAACAGAAACAATTCATAAAGTCTCTTTAATTAATCACACTTTATATAATCACGTTAAAGTTATTCATAGAATATTACAAACAACACATAAAAAAATAATATTATTATAAAAATCTATGCTATTACATATATATATATATATATATATATATATATATATATATTCTATATATGATAACCCTCAATTAATTAATATATTATAAATAAATATAGAACATATAAGAAACAATACTATATTATACTGGCAGTAATCGTACATGCGAAACAACTATATATATATTCTAAATTAATTACCGGAAAAGTAAACATAACTGTTATATAAAACACTATATAGTTAACCTCTCTAGTTAAAAGGAAGACAGGTTTAAATTTTTACCAAATGTTCATAAAATCAAAATAATCTACATTTTCAAGGCAATAATGCCGTAAAGAAAGATACTACAAAGGCTCTGTGGGAAAACCTGCATACAAATCAAAATATTTCATAAGATGATACTTACCTAAATTCTGTTAATAAATAATATTGTGATCCTGCGGGTATCCCTTCAGTAAATAATATAACCAGCTTGTCATAAGTAAGCCGCAGCAATCACAAATCTTGAAACCTGAAAATCATATAATTAATTAATAATTTGGATAAATAAAAACATAACTCATAGTAAAAATGCTAACAAATGTTCTGAAAGCGAGTCACGTAAAAATACTAATACAAAATTTATAAAGAATTATCAATAATAAAAGGGAAGTTATCAAGTTAATATTCTACATACACATAAAATATAAATCAACAAACAATAAATAAATGGGGTGACCTCCTTTTGGACACGTAACTATTCGACACCGCTCGATTGGACACGCATTATTGGACACGTTTTATTGGACACCGCTCGATTGGACACCGCACGATTCGACACCGCACGATTCGACACTGCACGATTGGACACGCACATTGCACGATTGGACACGGCAGCATTGGACACTGCACGATTGGACACGTACATTGCACGATTGGACACGGCAGCATTGGACACCGCACGATTGGACACAGCACGATTCGACACCGCACGATTCGACACTGCACGGTTGGACACCGCATGATTGGACACCGAACAATTGGACACCGCACGGTTGGACACCGCACGATTGGACACCGCACGATTCGACACGCAAGATTCAACACCGCACGATTGGACACCGCACGATTGGACACCGCACGATTGGACACCGCACGGTTGGACACCGCACGGTTGGACACCGCACGATTGGACACCGCACGATTGGACACCGCACGATTGGACACCGCACGATTCGACACGCACGATTCGACACCGCACGATTCGACACGCACGATTCGACACCGCACGATTCGACACCGCACGATTCGACACCGCACAAAGAGCATGGAGCAGACACACACACACACACACACGGGGGGGTGCAAGGGGGGCCTTCGGCCCCCCTTCCGCACCCACCCCGTCCCCCTCGCTTCGCGTGAAAAGTTGCAAAGTGGAACCTCGCTTCGCGTGGAAAGTTGCACCCTATCGTAGGCACCCCTACCGGCGGGGTGCATACATGTCCAAATGTGCGGTTTCGAATCGTGCGGTGTCGAATCGTGCGTGTCGAATCGTGCGGTGTCGAATCGTGCGTGTCGAATCGTGCGGTGTCGAATCGTGCGGTGTCCAATGCTGCCGTGTCTAATCGTGCAATGTACGTGTCCAATCGTGCAGTGTCCAATGCTGCCGTGTCCAATCGTGCAATGTGCGTGTCCAATCGTGCAGTGTCGAATCGTGCGGTGTCGAATCGTGCGGTGTCCAATCGAGCGGTGTCCAATAAAACCTGTCCAATAATGCGTGTCCAATCGAGCGGTGTCGAATCGTTACGTGTCCAATCGGGATACGCCCAAATAAATGTACTGAGTCAATCAAAAATTAATATCCATAAATAATAATTATTACTAAAATAATACGTTAATTTCACTTTAAAAATCAGCAATAATAATGAATAAAATAATTAACGATATATATATATTCAAGGGAAATAAAATCAATAAATTTTCCTTGACTAATCATTTTTCTAAGTGCTATAATAAAAAAATCTTCATGGTACATTAATATCATTGGCCAAATATATCTATATAAAATTTTAATTATTATTGAATAATATATATTTACTTTGATTATTTAATTACAAAATTAAAAAGTAAAAACAGATGGCCAGTAACAACTAAATAATAATCCATTGTAAAGTAACAAGCTCCTCTTAAAAATTAACGATTTAAATATTTCTTAACGAATAAAATATAATCGAGCAAAAACTTCCTTTAAAATCCTAGATTACTTTAATTTTCAGTTCTTATTGAGTGATCATATTTCCCATAAGTCCATATATATATATTCACTATTAGGAAGTAATTTTCCTTAGAGTCTTGATACCTGAAAAATATAATAAATGTATAAGAAAATTTACTATAAAAATTATTAAGTAAAACATTTAACATATAATACATACTTGCACACTTTTTATGATCCTATATATATATATATTAGGTGCGCAACTAAGTTCCCGCTGTTTGTCAATAGATTGCGCCACCAATAAGTGTTGGTCGATTTCGACATATCCAAAACGTCATGAACCAAGCTTAGACATATGGTAAACAAACCGTTTTGACACAGTAGTGATTTTGTTTTGGCGTCATATACTTTTGGTTGTGTGAAAATGTCTGATTTTGTGCTAAATAATCGTCATTTGCGGGAAGTGTTGATTTTCTTCTTTCATTCGAAGAAAACGGCGGCTGAAGCGCATCGAGAGCTCCACAAAGTTTACAGAGATGCTGCTCTAAGTGAAACAACGTGCCGTGATTGGTTCCGTCGCTTCAAAGACGGTGATTTCGATGTTGACGACCGTCCGCGTGAAGGAAGGCCAAAAACCTTCGAAGACGCTGAATTGGAGGCATTGCTCGATGAGGATCCATGCCAAACGCAACAAGAGCTTTCATCAGCATTAGGAGTTACCCGCCAAGCCATTTCCAAGCGATTGCATGCGTTGGGAATGATTCAAAAGCAAGGAACTTGGGTTCCTTATGATTTGAAGCCAAGGGACGTTGAGCGTCGTTTTTTCGCCTGTGAACAACTGCTCCAGCGGCAAAAAAGGAAGGGTTTTCTTCATCGCATCGTGACGAGTGATGAAAAATGGATTCATTACAGCAACCCAAAGAAAATAAAGTCATGGGGACTGCCCGGTCATGCTTCTACGTCGTCGGCTCGGCCGAATATTCACGCTGCGAAGGTTATGCTGTGTATTTGGTGGGACCAGGTCGGTGTTATTTATTACGAGCTGTTGAAACCGAACGAAACCATCACTGGGGAACGGTATCGACTTCAATTGATGCGATTGAGCCGAGCACTGCGCGAAAAACGGCCACAATACGAGCAGAGGCACGAAAAAGTGATTCTACAGCATGACAACGCTCGGCCTCACGTTGCCAAACCCGTTAAAACCTACCTGGAAACGCTCAAATGGGAAGTCCTACCCCACCCGCCATATTCCCCAGATATTGCGCCGTCCGATTATTACTTGTTCCGTTCGATGGCACATGGTCTGGCTGATCAGCAGTTCCGCTCATATGAAGACATCAAAAAATGGCTTGATTCGTGGATAGCCTCAAAAGATGAACACTTTTACCGTAACGGTATTCGAGCTCTGCCAGAAAGATGGGGAAAAAGTTGTAGCTAGCGATGGGCAATACTTTGAATGATTCATTTGTAACCATTTTTTCACAATAAAGTTGCATTTTCATAAAAAAAACAGCGAGAACTTAGTTGCGCACCTAATATATATCCTCTTCCTAATAATATAAGACAGCTCGTCATAAATAAGTAACAGGAATTCCAAGTCCCAGCAGCTGAAAAAACAATCGAATAATATCTGGCCGTATGAAAAATTAACCTAACAAAAAAAAATATACAAAATAAATCAATCTATACAAAAATTTATTATCATATTAAAAGTTCTAATTAATCAAAATTACTGCACTGAAAAGGTTTAATATTTTACAAATGCATACAAATATATATATGAACATATAAACAAATAAATAACGAATGAGATGTACCAAACTAATTACAAAATTAGTATCCACAAATAATAATTACTATTGAGATAATATATTAAATTTGTTTTTTTTTAATATTAATGATACACAGCTCCACAAAAAAAATCGAAAATATTTTTCCTGGGACCTGACCTACCTTACTATATGTAATCGACCATGCTGAAAGCGAATCCGATGTCCAAATAAGCCCATCAAGTCAGGTTTTTTTTCTAACCTCAAAAAATAGGCTAAAAATAATAAAACTCAACAACATCAAAACAAAAACCCAAACAAACCCCATAACCCCAAAACCCCATAACCCCAAAATCCCAGAACCTCAAAACCCCATAACCCCATGACCCAGTGAGAAAGAGACATATACGCTTTCACACGCGTTAGAGTGTCGTATTTAATCGAGATGTTTTTCCGAGAACGATTTTTTTTCGTGTGTTTGCGTCCAGGGCACCTCCACGTGGTTGACGATGGGCAACGGAGTTGATCCGTGATCCGGCAGAGACCATGGATAACGGCGTTCATGCCGTCATGGCAAACACACCCGAAAAAAATTTACGATGCAGGGAGTCGGATCCCCAGTATCGGCGGCTGGTCGGGGTGAGAAAGCGAGCCCGCAGGCGTCATCATGCAACCGCAGCTTTGTAAAGGTGGGTACTTTGGCCTCTACAAAGTATGAAGCTACAAGACGTAACACAACCGACAGAACCTCTAGTCAACATGAACATGACGATCAGAACAAACCGGACCAATTCTGTTATGTTTGTGGTATGTATGTACCATCAAATATCCGGAAAAAAATCACTGATGTCGTCTGTGATGCATACAACTATTGTTTCGCATCTGATATATTAAATCAGGATAGAAACTGGGTGCCACATACCATCTGTGCGAACTGCTATAACATGTTAATAACATGTTACAAGAAGAAGGACCTTTCGAATTTAAAATACTCAGCACCTGTCGTATGGAGCATGCCAGAATCAAGAGAGGATTGTTTTTTTTGCATGACCGTCACTCATGGATTCAATACGAATATAGATCTAAAATCAAGTATATCTATACACGTAAAGTGGTTCCAGCTGTCTTGATTCCAACGAATTGTGGTGAGGCCGACAATAGTGCCGTAGAAATAGAAGATAGAGGAGACGTAGATATGGAGATTAGTGGAGAAGAATCGGAGGAATCAAGTGCAAGCGACGAAGAGCAGGAAAAGAGAAACGAGATGCCTCAAAAATTTACACAAGAAGAATTGAGTGACTTAGGAAGAGAGTTAGGATTGTCAAAAGAAGCTCATGAACTTCTGGCTTCAAGGTTGAAACAGAAGAATCTCCTGGAAAAAGGTACAAAGATTTCAGTTTATAGGAACAGAGAGCAGGAGTTGCGACCATTTTTCACCCAGGATAAATCACAGGAATTAGTATACTGCAACAATATCGCCGGACTAATGAATAGTTTGAAAGCTGGTGTCTATAAACCAGAAGAGTGGCGGCTCTTCATAGACTCCTCTATTCGTAGTCTGAAGGCGATATTGCTTCACAACACAAACGTCCTGGCTCCTATACCAATAGCTCACTCCACAGTCCTCAAAGAGTCTTACGAAAACGTTAAAATCGTTCTAGAAAAAATAAAATATTCGGAGCATCAGTGGAGGATTTGTGGCGACCTTAAAATTATTGGAATTGTTCTAGGGATGCAGAGCGAAAATATTAAATACCCCTGCTTCTTATGCCTTTTTGACAGTAGGGATCGAGCAAATCACTATAAAAAGAAGGAATGGCCAAAACGAAAGTCACTGCAGCCTGGATCCTCAAACGTCATTAAACCGCCTCTAGTAGATGAATCGAAAATTGTAATTCCTCCACTGCATCTGAAACTTGGCTTAATGAAACAATTCGTGAGGGCCTTGGATAAAACTGGAAACTGTTTCAAATATATAGCGCAGAAAATGCCCAAACTCAGTGATGCCAAGCTAGAGGCAGGAATTTTTGATGGTCCGCAGATTCGGACTCTCTTCAACGATGCCAGTTTCACAGCCCACATGACGGATGCAGAGGAAGCTGTATAGACTATTTTCCGCAAGGTTTCTCAGAACTTCCTAGGAAATAATAAAAGTCAGGATTATGAAAAATTCGTGAGTGATATGATTAAAAACTATCAGATTTTAGGGTGTAATATAAGTATCAAGTTGCATTTTTTAGACTCACATTTCTTTCCAGACAAACTCGGTGACTTCAGTGAGGAGCAGGGAGAGAGATGTCATCAAGACATGAAAAATATGGAGAAGCGCTACCAAGGAACATGGGGTGTAAATATGATGGCGGACTATTGTTGGAATTTGAAACGAGATGTAGGAATAAACAGGGCGAATCGAAAGCGGCGTTCACTTCGTAGATCGTTCGAAGAAAAACAAGTGCGTTATCACAAACAAGGGGACCTCACGTGAATAAAGCACCCCAAAGGAAACAGAAGCCTGCTACGTCCACGTCGTTGTTCCTTGGGTTCGGCAGAATGTAGGTTTTGTAGCGAGAAATACCCCGACCTTAGAAGGTCACAGGGTTATTCGATTATTTGGTTATGGGGTTTGAAGTTTTATGATTTATAGGCTTAAAGAGCATAGCTGTTTCAAACATACTGAATTTCGCGGTTTGAACGCTCATAAATCTCTTTCTCACTGGGTTATGGGGTTATGGGGTTATTGGGTTATGGGGTTTTGGGGTTCTGGGGTTTGGAGTTTATGGGGTTTTGAGGTTATGGGGTTTGTTTGGGTTTTTGTTTTGATGTTGTTGAATTTTATCATTTTTAGCCTATTTTTTGAGGTTAGAAAAAAAACCTGACGTGATGGGGTTATTTGGACATCGGATTCGGTTTCAGCATGGTCGATTACATATAGTAAGGTAGGGACATATAGTCAGGTCCCAGGAAAAATATTTTCGATTTTTTTGTGGAGCTGTGTAATGATACTAATGGAATAATTAATATTAAATTAACTGTTCGAAACTTTATAATAAAAATCTCATCTTATATCTTTGACATGCGAAACTATTATTAAACGTGCTATCTTATGCCACAAAATTCTCCTTCCATATACACACACTCTACATAATTATACAAAAGAAAAATTTACTTTAAATGTTTACGTATAAATTCGTAACGTAGTATTAAAGCACTAAAACATAAGATATTCTTAAAAAACATTAATATTAGTACTCAGTTGTTAAGGACCAGACATTAATTATTAATCATAAAAAAAAAAGAGAAAAAAAATATAAATTTCTCATTGAAAATGTAATGACTATATATACAGGGTGGCCCATTTTAATACATCCAGTCGAATATGTCGAAAACCAAGCCCGGGAGAGAAAAATGTTTCAGACAAAAGTCGTTTGGTTTCGAGGGGGCTATAAGATGGTACCATTGGTTTGACTTCGAAGAGTCATTTCAAGGTCACGTGAAGGTCAGTTCAATTTTTTTAAATGGAACACCCTATATATTTTTGCACATTCTTGTAGCTTATCTCGAGAGCTTTCGAAAACACTATAATTAAGTACCTTTCCGATAAGTACTTTTTGAGTTATGAGGCTTGAAATAATTTCTTAATTTTACATAAACCGTAAAATATCTAGTAAAATATTCATTTTTCGATTATCTTACCTTAATACTTTTATGTACAAAATATTGAGAGGAATCAATTGGTGTAAGGAAAACACATAGTTGTTTTTAAGAAAAAATATGGAATTGTTAATTGCAAATTACATATTTTTTCATAAAAACAACTATGTGTTTTCTTTACACCAATTGATTCCCCTCATTATTTTGTACGTAAAAGTATTAAGGTAAGATAATCGAAAAATGAATATTTTACAAGATATTTTACGGTTTATGTAAAATTAAGAAATTATTTCAAGCCTCATAACTCAAAAAGTGCTTAAAGAAAAGGTACTTAATTATAGTGTTTTGGAAAGCGCTCGAGATAAGCTACAAGAATGTGCAAAAATATATAGGATATTCCATTTAAAAAAATTGAAGTGACCTTTACATGACCTTCAAATGATTCTTCAAGGTCAAACCAATGGTACCATCTTATGGCCCCCTCGAAACCATACAACTTTTATCTGAAACATTTTTCTCTCCCGGGCATGATTTTCGAGATATTCCACTGGATGATTAAAATGGGCCACCCTGTATACAGCGTGTTCAAAAAGTCCCGGACCGGTTGAATATTTCATAAACTATGCACTTTAGAAAGAAATGTTTCAGACAAAAGTTGTATGGCTTGAAGGGACCCATAAGATGGCGTCATTGGTTTGACCTTGAAAAGTCGTTTGAAGGTCACGTGAAGGTTACCTTCAATTTCTTAAATGGAACCCCTATTTTTTGTTACTTATTCTTGTAGCTTATCTCGAGAGCTTTCCAAAACACTATAATAAAGTATTTCTTTATTGAGTACTTTTCGAGTTATGAGGCTTGAAATAATTTCTTAATTTTACATAAACCATAAAATATCTAGTAAAATATTCATTTTTCGATTATCTTACCTTAATACTTTTATGTACAAAATAATGAGAGGAATCAATTGGTGTAAAGAAAAAACATAGTTGTTTCGAAGAAAAAATATGTAATTTGCAATTAACAATTACATATTTTTTCTTAAAAATAACAATGTATTTTCTTTACACCAATTGATTCCCATCATTATTTTGTACATAAAAGTATTAAGGTAAGATAATCGAAAAATGAATATTTTACTAGATATTTTATGGCATATGTAAAATTAAGAAATTATTTCAAGCCTCATAACTCGAAAAGTACTTAATGAAGAAATACTTCATTATAGTGTTTTGGAAAGCTCTCGAGATAAGCTACAAGAATAAGTAACAAAAAATAGGGAGTTCCATTTAAGAAATTGAAGGTGACCTTCACGTGACCTTCAAACGACTTTTTAAGGTCAAACCAATGACGCCATCTTATGGCCCCCTTCAAGCCTTACAACTTTTGTCTGAAACATTTCTTTCTGAAGTGCATAGTTTATGAAATATTCAACCGGTCCGGGACTTTTGAACACCCTGTATATACAGGGCGATACCGAAAAACGTTCTGTCTGTAAAATGACGTATTCCTGACACCATTCTAAGACAATTTTTCCTTTGGCAAAATTTCGTGCAAAGCATAGTTTTTGAATTATTAAAGGAAGTAGTTAACGTATGACGGGTCGAATACAAGAGGCGGGCAAGGGTGACGCGATTCACCGCCAGACGCGGGTGCTTACGCGCGGCGCCTGCTGCGATCAGCTGGTCGCTATACTATGCACGGACATACATGCGAATACATACATTTTTTTTTTATACGCAGGGGAAATCCTCATGGATACCCCCCCTCCCCGGGGAGAGAGAGAGGGTTATGCCGGACTCCTACCAGCTAAAACCCCTGCGGGTGTCCTCCACCGCGGTGTCACGGGGGAGCCACGGGTACGCCACAGGCATTCTTCCGCGACTCCCCTACCGCAATCCCTCGTTGTAGCCGGGAGGGAGGACACCCGTCCGCCTCCCGGCTCCGTCCAATGGGGTTCTGTCCCGGTGGGAGATCTCCCCGCTCCACACCGGGGCCCCCCTCGCCACGGCTCCTGAACGGGGCCTCTTCTTATGCCGTGGTGGGGGGAAGGGAGCGGGGGCCACCGAGGAGGGCCATAAGGAGGCCCTCACAGCCCCGGAACCTCCCTCTCACTCCCACCTATCCGCCAAGCCTGCAGTGAAGGGGGGGAGTGGGTCTCAACATGGTCCCTCCCCCCATTCAGTCCCTGCCCAGCGGTGGGGCCGGAGGCCCAATCAGCCTTCTCCTCCCCCGCCGGGTCCTCCTGGCCGTTGCTCTTCCTCGTGCTACCATTGGGGCGGTCATTATCCGCCGATCCCTCTCCGCCTCCTCCTTGTTCCGCATGACCTCCTCGCAAAAAGAGGCCACTGCCCGCCACTCCTCCTCCCCCCTCAGCAACGCCTCAATGACGGCGCCGAGGGAGAGGTCAGCTCCCACCACTGCGACCAGGGCACGGCGCTGCACCTCCCAAGCCGAGCAGGCTTCGAGAGTGTGCTGCGCCGTGTCCCGGTCCTCCTCGCAGTGGTGGCACCTGGGGATTGGTTCCCTCCCGATGCGGCATAGGTAGTGACTGAAACACCCGTGCCCAGTAGCCACCTGCGCCACCCGGAAGGTGATCCGCCCCGAGGCCCTCCTCATCCACCTCCCGAAGACCGGGAGAACGGTTCTCACAACTCTTTGGTTCTCGCGGGCTGGCCCGGCCAATTGCCGCTGCCAATCCACGTGGACCGAGTCTGCCGCCTTCAGCCTGATGGCCCTCTTGGCCCCCGGCCCCACCACAATTCCCCTCCCCCGGAGCCCCCTAATCCCCCCGTACATCTCAGCCCGGGCCTGGGTCAGGAGCTCCAGGGGAGGCGACCCCGCCAGCACCGCCATCGCCGCATATGCGACCGTGCGGTATGCACACGCGGCCCTTAAAATTATGGGGCGGTGCGACCCCCGTAGTACTCCCCTGATCTTGTTGGACCCCGAGGAAGCACCCGCCCAGATCGGTGCCCCGTAGAGGGCCACCGATCCGATCGCGTCCACATAAAGCTTGCGGACACGGCCGTCCTGCCCTCCCCCAGGTTGGGCAGCAGCCCCGCCAGCGAGGCCGCTACCCCCCCCATCCTGGGGGCCAGCTGGGCAAAGTGCTCCTCGAAGGTCCACCTTCCGTCCACCTTAAATGTGAGCCTGGGCCGGGGGGGGCCGGGAGCCGTCATGGAAAAAGACGGCCTCCGTCTTCCGGGGAGCCACTCTCAGGCCCAACGCCTTCATATCGCGGACCACCACGGCCACCGCGATGTTCCCCAACGCGGTCGCATCCCTCCAGTCCTTCCCCCCAGCTACCACCAGCGTTTCATCCGCGTAACATATGACATGGCAGCCATGGGGAAGGACCCTCCCCAATACCTCATCGTACGCGATGTTCCACAGCAACGGGCCCAGAACGAACCCCTGCGGAACACCGCGCACGACGGGCCACTGATGCGAATACATACATTCTTTCTCTCTCTCTCTCTCTCTCTCATTCGCTCACTTACCCGTGTTTTTTTTTTTTTTTTACGAGGGGAATATGCACTTTATGCATACTCACCGGTCGGTCCGGTGAGTTATGTGGGACTCGAGTACCAAGTCTAATTACCAATTCGGTACTCCCTACCCACTAAAAACCCCTCTTTTCACGAATTTCCTTTGACACACTGTCCCTCTGACTTCCCGAGATCTGTTTTCACATAACGTCAAAAAATAGTTATTATTACCTTGTTCGATGACTTTTGATGTATTGCTGTAATTGCTTGAGGGAGAAATGAATTTTCCGATAGATCGTACATTCTCAAATTTAACGTAGATATCACGTTGCAAAAGACAAGAAATCCACACTAAATTATTAACTGAAAGTTTTTCTTCTTTCATGAACTGTATTCTTTTATAAACTTTAACGTAATCACATTTATTTACTCACTCGATGAGACGAGAAATTTACTAATGACTCTATCACTAATCACTATTAATCACTGTCGAATAATAACTGTTGGCGATTAAAAATCACTCGATGAAAGAAACACGCGCGGACACGTTACTACACGACGCGACGACGCGACAATGCGACGATAATTACACGGCGTCTGAAAGCAGTTTTTTGTCATGGTAGGTTGCGGTAGGTTAAGGTACTACTGGCGCTATCGAACGCGATCATGTGTTCGATTGAAGAATGCGGTAAACATAATAAACATTTAACATATTAATATTATTATTATCATGAATGTGTGTGATATCCATACATCGTATGATATCTATTTAAAAATTAATTAGATTAAATAAGTGTTTTTAAAATATTTATTACTTTTACTATTATCATATAAAATATTAATATTAAATGTTTATTTAACTATTTTATCTATTTATTTATTTATTTATAATTTTAATAAGTGTTTTTAAAATATTTATTACTTTTACTATTATCATATAAAATATTAATATTAAATATTTATTTAACTATTTTATCTATTTATTTATTTATTTATTTCACCTATTTATTTTTAACTATTTATTATCAATGACCGATTTTCGATCATTGATAATAAATAGTTAAAAATAAATAGGTGAAATAGATAAATAAATAAATAAATAGATAAAATAGTTAAATAAAAATTTAATATTAATATTTTATATGATAATAGTAAAAGTAATAAATATTTTAAAAACACTTATTTAATCTAATTAATTTTTAAATAGATATCATACGATGTATGGATATCACACACATTCATGATAATAATAATATTAATATGTTAATTGTTTATTATGTTTACCGCATTCTTCAATCGAACACATGATCGCGTTCGATTGCGCCAGTAGTACCTTAACCTACCGCAACCTACCATGACAAAAAAACTGCTTGCAGTCGCCGAATAATTATCGTCGCATTGTGGCGTCGTCGCGTAGTAACGTGTCCGCGCGTGTTTCTTTCATCGAGTGATTTTTAATCGCCAACAGTTATTATTCGACAGTGATTAATAGTGATTAGTGAGAGTCATTAGTAAATTTCTCGTCTCATCGAGTGAGTAAATAAATGTGATTAAAGTTTATAAAAGAGTAAATAAATGCGTTAAAGTTTATAAAAGAATAAAGTTCATGAAAGAAGAAAAACTTTCAGTTAATAATTTAGTGTGGATTTCTTGTCTTTTGCAACGTGATATCTACGTTAAATTTGAGAACGTACGATCTATCGGAAAATTCATTTCTCCTTCAAGCAATTACAGCAATACATCAAAAGTCATCGAACAAGGTAATAATAACTATTTTTTGACGTTATGTGAAAACAGATCTCGGGAAGTCAGAGGGACAGTGTGTCAAAGGAAATTCGTGAGAGGGGTTTTTAGTGGGTAGGGAGTACCGAGTTGGTAATTCGACTTGGTACTCGAGTCCCATATAACTCACTGGATTGACCGGTGGGTATGCATAAAATGCATTTTCCCCTCTGTCGTAAAAAAAAATAATTCAGGTGAGTGAGCGAATGAGAGAGAGAGAGAGGGAGACAGACAGACAGACAGACAGACAGATAGACAGACAGACAGACTGACAGACAGACTGACAGACAGACTGACAGACAGACAGAGAGAGAATGTATGTGTTCGCATGTGTGTCTGTATGTGTATAGCGACCAGCTGATCGCAGCAGGCGCCCCGCGTAAGCACCCGCGTCTGACGGTGAATCGCGCCACCCTTGCCTGCCTCTTGTATTCGACCCGTCATACGTTAACTACTTCCTTTAATAATTCAAAAACTAAGCTTCGGATGAAATTTTGCCAAAGGAAAAATCGTCTTAGAATTCGGTCAAGATTATGTTTTTGCAAAAGCATAAAGTTATTTAGAATCACCCTGTGTAACGAATAAAATGCTACTTTTGAACGCGACATGCTAGAAGATCCATTCAAGTTTTATTTAATAAAGCTCAAAATTTTATACTGAAAATACATACACGCAAATAAATAATTCTGATGGTTAAAATACTATCATAAAAATCTTACCTTTGTAAAATAAATTAATAAGCTTGGCGGCGTCCCCATTACTTTCACACCGGAGCACGCCCACTACGTCACAACCCGCTTGATGAAAAAGGACAGCTATAACGATGAATAGCGGCCGGGCCGCCTACGCCTAGGAGCGCACGCATCCTCCTACCACGACGAATGTCGGTACGGAGTGGGGACCAGAGGGTGCCTCAGGGAGCGCAGCTCAGTCCTCCGTGCATTTGACCACCAGCTCTCTAGAAGAAAGGAAGCAATCGACTTACCAAACGTCTTAGAGCCGTCAAATATTGTATCGAGAGTTTATTTTAAAATAAAGTGTATTCAACTTACGGTCTGGGTCTTCTGCCATTTATTCCACATCGGCTCCCTTGACTCTCCTGCAGGGCTATCGCCGAGGCTGACACCCTCCACGGAGACCTGTCGCCGCTGTCAAACATCGACAAAAGTACATCATCGGGTAAATACATTTTACATAATTACTATCTTCCTTTGCTTCCTAACACATTAATGATCAACGATTTAATAATAATTAATAAACAACATAGTCTTGCTTCACCTTGACTGTTACCCTTATCCTCTTAAGTTGTATTCGCCCTTCGTCCATACGCTTAGCTCTTTTGATTTTGATTTTGACGAATTTCTACCAATCCTCTTATTAATTTTAAGAGTGAAATGTCGCTTTGAGTTAGTCAATCGATGTACATTGGGTAGCGCCGTGCTATTCCTCGGCCGTTTAGAGAGGGACATTTTCTCAGGAATAGTCCTTCTTTAATTCCGTGCTGGGAGACGTGACATCTTGTACATCGACACTTAACCTTAAGGCATGGGACGCACTCTAAGAGAATCTGTCGAAACATAATGAAACAGCACTGGCTTAGATTGACTCGATACTTCAATAATTTTTATACCTTCAGATGCTAAGCCAGCCGCATTGATAAACTGTCATTTATATGACATATCCTGCGACAACATCCTCTCCTCGCACGAAGCCTTCAACCCTACCTGGAATAACAATGCACGATTAATACTACAAAATTACTATTTTGCCCTCCAAACAAATCAAACACGCCACTGTGCAACTTAAATAATTATTCCAAAGACGGAAGTTAATATCCTTGATCTATTAATAAGGGAAACAAATTCTCTCAATCGTTTTCTATCTCTATCGTGTATGTGCGTGCCCATTAAATATATTACTCACGCGCTACGTTCTTTTGACAGGTGACCCCTCATAAATTCTCACCGTAAGTGTTAGCCATCGCGAATGAAATTCCAGTAATTAATAAATTATATTACAAATAACGAGATTAAAATAAGTCATTTTACTGATAGATGGTTAGCGCACGACGTCAGGACACTATCACTCGCCGTGAATTCCCGATTCGACACCGTGGTTTCCGTTATAGACATGATTCGTTATTACGCCAACGCCTTATAAGAGATAATTTAAACTATTCGCGAACGCTCATCGTAGATAGAGACGACATTCCCCCGCACATTATCCAGGCTGCTAACGAGTAAACGAGTATCTCCTACGAATTAACATTTGCGCCACTAGCCCCAGTTTCGAGAGCAAATAATTCCCTTATACAAGCCATCCCTGCTGGTGAGGAAGGGAGCGACTACTCAGAGGCCTCAGACCCCTTAGATACGACATCCTACACCAGCGAGAGTCCAACCATTGAGGTAAATTTGGACGATCCCTCTGGAAGAATCATCCTGGGACTACTTAACGCATGGGAGCGGGAATCCGTCAACCTTCTGTGACTGCTAATCAAGGAATCCAAGCACCCTCCCCCAAGCCAGATTTATTTTCTGAATACTCCACCCCCAATTTCTCACCAGTTCAGCCAGGGGAAATACCCTTCGATTTATCCCCCGTGCCCATTTCTCCGATCCGTGAAGATTTCGAGGACGAGGAGGTTAATCGCCTTCTTGACTACTTAAATAGCGAGGAATTCTTGGACAGTATAGTCGAACTGTAAAAATTGTAATATCGACAAAAAAACACTCTATGTAAGAAATACCAATAATATGTATGAAGATATGATAAGAAAAATTTACAATAAATAGGAGAAAGATTAACTAAATATAATAATCATACAACTGTCTTTATTCATTTTCCCAAAGTCATAAAAGCATAGATTAATCTGAATCTCTCAGCGTCCCAGGGTATAGCCGGCCTAGCAGGTTGCCCTAAAAGAAAATTGAGAGATATCACTTTACTCGTCCGTGTATGACAAGCCCTGCGTGGTCGTTAAATAAACGATAGAGTAAGACGTAACACAAGTCGAAGGCGACAATTCACTCTTGTGGTTAAAACCAACGACAGACTGAACACTCGATGTTCAAATAAAATCAGCGTATGTATATATTTAAGAAAAAGAAGTATGGGGTTTTATTGCAGTTTGGTTAAGGAACATCCACACATTTAATCATATCTATTTGTTTAGCATAAATTATATAAAATAATTTTCGAAACGATGGACGATAACAGGAGGCCGCTGATTTTTTATATGCCTCACTAGCTCCAAGTCAAGAGGAAACCTCTATCACAGGAATAAATTCCTCAAGATAATTGCCTTTTCACTGGGCCAGGTTTTGGTTCGCCCTGCCGAAGCAGTTTCGCAATATTCACTGTCAATCAAGTCGTCTCGAAAAAGGGGATAAGTCTTGTAAAAGACTTCAATTCAAAGTAAGATTTAAATAACTTGTGTGTATGGATGCGGGAATATGGATAGTTGAAGGTAAGGAATTAAAAGATATAGAAAATGACAATCAAGTAGCATGCGACTGTGTAGTGTTACGTCACCAGTTCCTCAGGACTGGTCTGGAAGTCTTACTCTCCCAGTTGGACGCAATTAATCTCTCAATTTGTTTTAGGGCAACCTGCTAGGCCGGCTACACCCTGAGACGCCGAGAGATTGAAGGTCTGTTGTGCTCGTAGAGAGAGGATTCAGGAGGGAATGCGAATAAATATATGTATTTTTATATAAAATTCTTTTATTTATTTCTTTCGTTATTTACTCCTTTCTTTTACAAACTGGATATATTATTTCGTGTATGTATATAGGTTATAAGAGATGTGAATCTATTCCTCGCGAGGAAAGTTGTACAATTCTGGGAGTATATATTCGTCGCTGTCTGAATTAGTATAGGGAATCTCAAAAGTTGCAAGGGGTATTTCGATATTTATCGGGGGAACAGCTAAGGGTGTGGCTGGAATATCCACCTCGTCGTAACCTATAGGTGAGTAACTTGGAGGAGGGTAGAAATCGTCGTCTTCTGGTGAGTAATTATATTGCTCTGGGTTTGACGCTATCTCAGCGTTTCGCTCTTCAGCTTCCAAGATAAAGTCGCTCAGTTCTTCAGGTAGTTCCTCTGTTGTTTATAAAGGGGTATAGTTATTTTCCGTAGGTGGTGTCGTTGAAGTGAAAGTATTTATCTGAGTGTCGAGGGGTTCTTGGATTTCTGTATTTCCTTCAGTTAGAGGGGGAGACAGATCGTTTGACGTTGAAACATTTATTTCTGCGATCTCTGGGATGGAAGGAGAAGACTGATTTATCGTAGATGGGGTTGGCTCTATAAGTTCGTTTAAGAATGAGGAGCGATTAAGCAGTAAACGTCGGGTGCTTCTATTTTTGTCGTATATGGCGAGAGGCCTTGCGAATGGTATGTTCGCGTCGAGTACCCGGGGTTGAGCGTCGCGCGCGGACCATCTATTAATTATATAGTTTGGTAACAATTCATTTAATTAACCCTTGTGTGCATACCCGGGGTACCCGTGTACCCACCACGTCCCTTTTTTTAATGTAAGTCGATAAGGAATCAAAATTCCGTGATAAACCACCGGATCGTCGTTATTCAACTCAATTCAAAGCAAATAAGTGCATTGAGGATTGTTTAAAAATTTTTTTTAGTCAAAATAATCGAACCTAAAGTAAACATACGTCGCGGTCACACCCGGGTATCCGGGTACCCACCATGAAAAAAATTGAATTGCTATTGTTCATCATAATTTGTTATTGATCAATTTGATTATTCACGTGATTTATATTGCATAATAATAAAATAAACAAATAATTAATAAAAATAACATCATTTATTTATTACATTCATGGCATTTAGCGAAAGTTGTTGCATGTTCATCGCAGACTAATATAACGCATGATGTTACGAAACCTGTTATTCCCCATTGCCGCTCGATAGAGTGGATATAAAATTGAACTCCACATATCACTTGTGTGATCAGTATTAGAGTTATTCACACCAGAGCAAATCAAAATGGCAATGAACGAGTACATTTCTTGTACAGTAACAGGCTTCCATTCGCGCTGCAAATCTGGATGTGCTTCATTGAATGCTGTATAGACTGACATAGCCTTTTTATTTGTATGTCGACAGATAATGTTCACCATATCTACTGTCAATATCTTCTTAAAAGTGTCACTAATTGAAAGTGTCTCGGTACTTCTATGAGGACCACTTCGCTGACGCACAACATTGTAAGACGCAGTTTGATATTGAGGAGGCGGTGTTTTATTCCACACAGTTTTGTCTTTGCCTATGTAGGAATTTTGTATTTCTCCCGCTCGTGCTGCAGCTGCCGCTTCATCCTCTGCCTCACTTTCACTGCCTTCAACCTCTTCCTCTTCCTCTTTGTCAATGTCTTCATCATCTTCTTCGTCATCAATTTCATGAGCACTGAACCCTTGATTATCTATATTATCAATAATTTCATCACTATCAGAAGCTGCATTCTCTGGCATACCGTCATCTGGAAGCCAGTCCTCGTCTTCGCAGTCAGACTCCACGTTAGACTCATCATCCTTCCCCAACATCGCGTCCAAATAAGCTTGCCTCTCATCGAAATTCAATCTGAGATAAAATTCATGCATTATATACTTTTTCAATAAAATAATAGAAAGAAATTAGAATTTTCAAATAAAACGCTGAGTAAAATTACAGATGTATATTCTATTTTACCTTGCAAACTCAGTCCTCGATAATTCTTCCATGACTCGTAATCAATTCAGCAGCAATAGATACGTGAATCTTGAAAAAATATTCTAACTGAAATCGTCATTGCACAAAGAAAAACACAGAACAAAGAGAAGCGACGCTTCAATCTCAATACACTGTGTAGCCAAACGTCCCCACTTTCGTAGCACGTCTGTACACGTGAAGAACACGTTTCATACTAACGCGCATGTGCTCAGTCCTTCTTCTAGACGTAAAAGAGGGGGCTGGACCGTTTGTATTCAAAATTCCGAGCACCTAGGATTCTATCAAGATAAAATTGACCGCGAGGATCCCTCTATTCCCTTCTTTTGTACGAACTGCAGCGGCTCAATTGATTCGAAAATACCTCAAGCATCCACTTTTGGTGTTAATTTATTGAAATAAACGTTTTAAGGAAACGGTTAGAATTGCATAAATATTCGAAAAATTAAAAAAGATGCGAGGTGGGTACCCGGGTACTCAGGTATGCAACAACGTGGGTAAAGTTGGGTATGCACACAAGGGTTAAGTAAAGATGGAATAATATTGTATAGGGATTCGATGTTACTTACGTTGACCAACACCTGTTAAATAAAAGAAAAGGTTTCGCGTGACTATCCGTTCAGTAAAAATAATTATTAACCAAAAAAGTAAAGAGAGGAATAGTCAGATCTAGTCATTGAAGCTTCATAAGGGTTTAGATCGCGGCTAGAATATAATCGGAGAAGAATAAATTATAGTAGTAATAATGTAGTAATGGATTACCGACCCGGGGTAATTATCGACTCACGAAAATTACCGACCGATGGTAATATAGGGTTCTGTTTTACCGACCGATGGTAATATAGATTTCTGTTTTACCGACCATCGGTAATGTACGTTTCTGTTTTTACCGACCGATGGTAACATCAGTTTTTGCCGACCGTCGGTAATGTAGATTTCGGGTTTACCGACCGATGGTAAATTAAGTTTATGAATTATCGACCAATGGTAATGTAGATTTCGGTTTTACCGACCGATGGTAACGTTATGGACTGACGGTAATTTATATAATTTTGTTAAATTATTAGGTTAGTTTTGTTTTTAAATTGCGATTTGAATATCTAAAGCCGGTTTACTGAAAATCGAAGAGGCTTGAGGAGGAATAAGGAGATTGGATACATTAATAATGTTTCCACCTGTCAAACGTCTGGCTTAGTATTAACTTTACAATGTCAGGTTATAATTAATGAAGTATATTAAAATGATAATTGAAATTATCGAAAGCTAAGCCAGTGTATCATCACTAATTTCTGGGATGTATCTCGTGTCTTGAAATCAAGGTTAGATTCAATCTGACGGTTGCGTCAACCAGCTCCAAAATTAAAAGACAATCTCATGAAAATTGCCAATTAACCGGGCCGAAATTGTATCTTCGCCTACTCAAACGTCGATTGACAGGACACTCTAGTTCCGTTTTCCAGGAATGGTCAACAGCTCCAAGAAAAAAAGGAAATTTCCCCGAGGATAATTGCCCTTTTTACTGCGCCGCGCCTTGGGCAATGTTCTGCCGAAGCAGCCTCGCCTTATTCACTGTCGAGTCGTCTTATCAAAGAGATAAGTCCCAGTAAAAGTCATTCAAGTTCGAAATTAAATTAATTGAGGGCTGGGAAAGATTTGCTTATGAGTCAGTGTCTATCTGTCTGCTGATTTAGTTTTATTAAGTTAATATTCATTCCTTATGCAATACTAAATCTGAGCTCAAATTCTATGATTCGACCTGTCTTTAAAGAGTGCGTCCCGTGCTCTTTCGAGTAGTGTCGATGTACAGGAAATGGTCAACAGCTCCAAGTTAAAAGGAAATTTCCCTCAGGATAATTGCCTTTTCACTGTGCCGCAAGGAGTTATCCTCACCGTACATCAATTGACTACTAAGGCGACATTTCACTCTTGTGGTTTAAACCAAAGACCGGTTGAATACTCAATAATCAAAAGATAATTATATTTGAAATAAAGTTTTTAAGATTAAGATAAATGGAGAGTAGGGATGCGGAAATGTGGATTGTTGAAGGTATAGATTCCCGAATTAAACTATCATGCAGTTTAATTTTATTAATGTTAGTAGTAAGTTGAAATGAAATTGAATTAAGAATTTAGATGAGTGACATTCGGCTGTGTACTCACTAATGATCTGCTGTACGTTGATGAGTGGAAACTACTTCCTTCCACTGGATGCCGTCTACCTCGGTGATGGCTCAGGAAGAGGGATGCAGTCCAAGAAGTCGTCGTATAATAATAACTGAATTTATTGGATAAGTATAAGTACAGAGTTGCAAGTACAGATGTCAAAGTCCAAGACTGTTGAGCTAAATGCCGGAAGTTGTTGAATATTGAAGATCGTTGGGCAAAATGCCAGTTATTAACTGTTGAAAACGTTGGGCCGAATGCGAGGAGGACCGCTCTGAACGGGTTTATATAGTCGTTGGTCCCAGTTTTGCACACGGGTCCAATAGTGGAGGATGCGCTTCGATGTGGAGGGAGTTGAGCTGTGATTGGTTCCCTCCTTTGCTTCTGGATGCGCGCGCCTCAAGAGGTGCGTGCGCCTCGAGAGACGTGCCGCGTTGTCAATAGGTGATTGGTTTCCTCTGACGTGCTGGACGCGTGTCGACTTGTGATTGGCTCCCTCTGACGTGCCGGATGCGCGCGCCTCGGAAGATGCGCGCGCCTCAGCATGGACGGCGCGGTCGCTCATTGATTCCCTTCTCCGGGCTGGTTGCGCGCGCCGCTGGCGCAAGCGTGGGGAAGATGCGCGCTGCTGGGCGTTGCCGCAGGAATTGGGCGTAGTTTAATTTGTAGATGGTGGGACTCTTTAGAATTGGAGTGGGGGTGACGGAGCGGTCAGTATAGAATCGGCTATACTGGTTACATTGTCTTTTGACATATAATTTTTATAATAATTATTTTACTATCAGAATTTCCTTGCAGTTCACATGCATATATTTTCTAATGTAGAATTTTAAGCTCTAACTGTAGAAATGTCAACGGGGTTTCTAGCATGCTCCGTTCAAAAGTTCATTCTTTTCCTTTGTGTATTATAATATAAAAATGCTTTTAAATATTATTAATAAATTCTGATAGCGTAATTATTATAATTGCAATTCTTTTAACATCTAAATATATATATATTTATGATTATGTAGTGGGATATAGATATATGTATATACAGGGTGATTGTTTGATCCTCTTTTATGCAGTATTCATGCCTAGCTGCCGATCAAAAATCAACTATCAGGGGCACGAAGCACTGACCGCGCTCACTACCTTTTGTTTTTGACTGCCCCTGCGTGGTGGCAGTTATGTCGCCTAGTCAGTTGGCCTCATGGCGTAGAGCAAACAAGACTGTTTCTTTGTTAATTAATTAAAAATAAATATGCATATCAAACCAACAAGAAAGTGGGCTCGTGATTTATTGTAAACACAGCCATTTCACCCATACATGGAACATGGTCCTTCGAGCCGGATAGTACCGGATACATTATCGAATAATTTGACGAATATTGGCAAATATTCAGAAATATCAACACAAACGGCATTTTCTTCTTGAGAATCACGGAGCGTGTCTGTGAATATCTGTGACAAGGCGTTACAGCAGACGTATTATCCACAGCAGCAAACCGAGTAGCAAGGCTACGTAACACAAGCATTGTGAATCAGCACAAGTATCGACGATTCTCGACGGCATAACGACGATCGTCGACGGCCATTTTTTTCCTTGCGGACATATTGGTGAGTCGCATCATATTCTCGTCCTTGACGACGATACGACGGCCATCTTTTCTTTTTTGTGGACATTCTGGTGAGTCACGTCATATTCTCGTCTTTATTACATCTCAAAAAAAAAAACTATTGTTTCGTTGTAATGGCGGAAGCCGAATTAAAGAAGGCTAGAATAAAACGCGGGGCGATTAAGAGTGCTCTCACGCGAGCTCGCACATTTCTCGATTCTGACGATGCAATCACCGCTATCTTATCACAAATACATCAACGTAAACAAAAGATAGAAGCAACATGGGATGAGTTCGATAAAGTCCAAACAACGATAGATCTCGCGACAGATGAGGAGGTCATGCACGAAGAAAGAAAACTTTTCGAGGATGCATATTTTGATATTATTTCGCGATTTGACGAACTTATATTATCTCGCACACCCGCCGAAGTTGTCGCGCCGCCACGAGAAGATGAGCGAGCGCATCGGCATGAAGTTAATAATAATTTGCGATTGCCGAAAATTGAATTGCCGACTTTTTCAGGAGGATATGAAGAATGGTATCCATTCCACGATACTTTCCAGTCACTCATACATGATGTGGAAGCCATTCCAAGCATTCAAAAATTCCATTATTTGAGATCATCGCTCCGAGGTGAGGCCGCCGATGTTATACAATCTCTAGAGGTTTCTGCGGACAATTACTTAGAAGCATGGCAGATGCTGCGCCAAAGATACGACAATAAACGACTAATTGTTCAAAAACATATAAAGGCAATGTTTGAGTTGCCCACAGTGTCAAAGGAAAATCATTCATCTCTACGATCTCTCATCGACGGTACTCTAAAACATAAACGTGCCCTGCGAGCTCTCGGTCGTTCCACAGGCGAATGGGATGATCTTCTTGTGTATTTGATCACGAGTAAACTCGATGTAGTTACTAATCGAGAATGGGAAAACAGTTTGAAGGAACCGAACATTCCGACACTTCAGGAGTTAATAGACTTTTTGGAACATAGGTGCCATACGCTAGAAATAATTCAAAGAAAGGCGCTACCGTCAAGCACGTCAGTCACTGCAAGCAAACAGCGCCAAGTGAGATCAGTTTCTGCAAACGCTGCGGTCCAAGGCAAAAAATGTCCTATTTGTAAAGGTGAGCATTTTGTATTCATGTGTGACACGTTATTAAAAATGAGCGTTCAGGACAGATCAAAGGCTGTTAGAGACAGCAAATTATGTTTGAATTGTTTGAGATCCACATCGCATCAGGCTAAAAATTGTTCTTCGCGTGGATGTAAAACTTGTGGTAAGCGGCATAACACGTTGCTACATTTCGCATCATCTGAGGATCAAGGCGAATTGCAAAAGGAGTCCAAGCAAGGAGAAGCAATAGCTCAATCTTCAATAGTCACGAGTGCAATTCGTCCTGAGGACCACAATGGTCAAGTATGGCTATCGACTGCGATCATTCAGGTGTTAGACGTAGACGGGAATGCTCATTCATGCCGTGCCCTTCTTGATCCTGGTTCCCAATCCAATTTGATAACGGAAACATTGGCGAAGAAATTGAGATTACCGTGCCACACTGTAAACATTCCTATTGTGGGAGTAAATCAAGCAATGAGTCTCGCCCGAAATATCACAAAGGTCACGATTAATTCAAGACATTATTCATTTCGCAGGGAAGCGGATTGCCTCATATTGAAGCGTATCACAGACAGGCTTCCATCGGTATCATGCAACAAATTAAGCTTAGATATTCCGCAAAATCTAAGGTTAGCGGATCCCAAATTCCATATTTCAGATGACATTGACATGCTTATTGGAGCTACAATTTTCTGGGAAAGTTTGTGTGTCGGACAAATTAAGGCCACATCTGAGCGTCCAGTTCTCCAAAAAACGCTTTTCGGTTGGATATTAGGTGGCTCAAGTGAATCCACGAGACAGAAGCGAATGCCGACACATTGCAACCTCATTACAAACCAACAACTTGACGCAAGCCTCACAAGATTCTGGGAGCAGGAACAATGTCCTAAACGAATTACTCTTACAGCTGAAGAGAAACTCTGTGAACAGCACTTTGTAGAAACACATCGTCGTGACGACGAAGGACGATTCATCGTGCAACTTCCGTTTAGAAGAGATATAATCGAGCAACTTGGTGAATCTAAAGATATAGCATTGCGTCGATTTTACGCGTTGGAACGGAAGCTGAATAAAAATCCAACGTTACGAAATCAATACACTGAATTTCTCGACGAATACCAACGATTGGGACATATGGAATCGGTTGGAAAGCATGACTCATCGACAACTGGTTATTACTTACCGCATCATTCTGTCATTAAAGAAGCGAGTTCAACTACTAAATTGCGTGTCGTTTTTGATGCATCTTGCAAAACCACAACCGGAATTTCGCTCAATGATGCACTCATGGTAGGGCCAACTTTGCAGCAAGATCTCTTAGACATAATTTTCCGATTTCGTTGTTGGCAATACGTTGTGACGGCCGATATAGAGAAGATGTATAGGCAAGTTCGTGTTGAGCAATCTCAAACTCGATATCAGCGTATTCTTTGGAGAACAAATCCAGAAGAAGAAATAAGGGCATTTGAGCTCAAAACGGTCACTTATGGCACCGCATCGGCATCGTTCTTATCGATACGAGCATTGCAAGAATTAGCACACATAGAGAGATCAAATTTCCCATTGGGAGCTGCAGCAGTATTGTCAGACTTTTATGTTGACGATCTGTTAACTGGTGCAAACGATTTAGACTTAGCACTCAAGATCCGTGATGAAGTGATGGCTATACTAGCCAAGGGCGGATTCCAATTGAGAAAATGGGCATCGAATTGTCAGGAATTGCTTCAGAATATTCCGGATTCAGCATCAGAGCAATCAGTCTTAACCTTAAGCAAGAGTGAGCATCTATCAACTCTGGGATTACAGTGGCATTCGGTCAACGACACCTTGCAATACCAAGTGAAGCAATCAACACCTTACAACACAGTAACGAAAAGGACTATTCTATCGAGTGTTGCTCGAATTTTTGATCCCCTTGGATTGCTCGGACCAGTCATCATAGTCGCAAAAATTTTAATACAGAAGCTTTGGTTACTCAAACTTGATTGGGACGAAACAGTACCTGTGGAAATTGAGACAAGATGGCGCAATTACGAGGCTCAATTGGCTCTTTTAATCACGCTAAGAATACCTAGAAAGGTCATAATGCAGTCATCGCCTCACACTGTCGAAATGCATGGATTCTGTGATGCTAGTATGGATGCTTACGGAGCCGTAGTATACATTAGAACAACAGGTTCCGATGGTCATAAAGAAGTACGTCTACTCTGTGCAAAATCACGTGTTGCCCCAGCTAAGGCAGTCACTCTTCCAAGATTGGAGCTTTGTGCGGCGCACTTGCTTGCCCAACTAACTCACAGAATTTTACAGACTCTTAGCATTAAATTTGACAACATTTATTATTGGACAGATTCCATGATCACACTGGGATGGATACAAGCAGACGCAAAACGTTGGAACACTTTTGTGGCAAATCGTGTCGGACAAGGCTTAGTTTTTGAATTATTAAAAGAAGTAGTTAACGTATGACGGGTCGAATACAAGAGGCAGGCAAGGGTGGCGCGATTCACCGTCAGACGCGGGTGCTTACGCGGGGCGCCTGCTGCGATCAGCTGGTCGCTATACACATACAGACACACATGCGAACACACATTCTCTCTCTGTCTGACTGTTTTTTTTTTATACGCAGGGGAAATCCTCATGGATATCCCCCCTCCCCGGGGAGAGAGAGAGGGTTATGCCGGACTTCTACCGGCTAAAACCCCTGCGGGTGTCCTCCACCGCGGTGTCACGGGGGACGCCACAGGCATTCTTCTGCGACTCCCCCACCGCAATCCCTCGTTGTAGCCGGGAGGGAGGACACCCGTCCGCCTCCCGGCTCCGTCCAATGAGGTTCTGTCCCGGTGGGAGATCTCCCCGCTCCACACCGGGGCCCCCCTCGCCGCGGCCCCTGAACGGGGCCTCTTCTTATGCCGTGGTGGGGGGAAGGAAGGGGGGGCCACCGAGGAGGGCCATAAGGAGGCCTTCACAGCCCCGGAACCTCCCTCTCACTCCCACCTATCCGCCAAGCCTGCAGTGAAGGGAGGAGTGGGTCTCAACAAGGTCCCTCCCCCCATTCAGTCCCTGTCCAGCGGTGGGGCCGGAGGCCCAATCAGCCTTCTCCTCCCCCGCCGGGTCCTCCTGGCCGCTGCTCTTCTTCGTGCTGCCATTGGGGCGGGCATCATCCGCCGATCCCTCTCCACCTTCTCCTTGTTCCGCATGACCTCCTCGCAAAAGAAGGCCACTGCCCGCCACTCCTCCTCCCCCCTCAGCATCGCCTCAATGACGGCGCCGAGGGAGAGGTCAGCTCCCACCACTGCGACCAGGGCACGACGCTGCACTTCCCAAGCCGAGCAGGCTTCGAGAGTGTGCTGCGCCGTGTCCCGGTCTTCCTCGCAGTGGTGGCACCTGGGGGTTGGTACCTTCCCGATGCGGCACAGGTAGTGACCGAAACACCCGTGCCCGGTCGCCACCTGCGCCACCCGAAGGTGATCCGCCCCCAGGCCCTCCTCATCCACTTCCCGAAAACCGGGAGGACGGCTCTCACAACTCTTTGGTTCTCGCGGGCTGTCCCGGCCAATTGCCGCTGCCAATCCACGAGGACCGAGTCTGCCGCCTTCAGCCTGATGGCCCTCTTGGCCCCCGGCCCCACCACAATTCTCCTCCCCCGGAGCCCCCTAATCCCCCAGTACATCTCGCTCCGGGCCTGGGCCAGGAGCTCCAGGGGAGGCGACCCCGCCAGCACCGCCACCGCCGCATATGCGACCGTGCGGTATGCACGCGCGGCCCTTGAAATTATGGGGCGGTGCGCCCTCGTAGTACTCCCCTGATATTGTTGGACCCCGAGGCAGCACCCGCCCAGATCGGTGCCCCGTAGAGGGCCACCGATCCGACCGCGTCCACATAAAGCTTGCGGACACGGCCGTCCGGCCCCCCCAGGTTGGGCAGCAGCCCCGCCAGCGAGGCCGCTACCCCCCCCCCCCATCCTGGGGGCCAGCTGGGCAAAGTGCTCCTCGAAGGTCCACCTTCCGTCCAAGTGGAGACCCAGATACTTCATCCGAGTCCCCACCTGGACGTCGTGTCCGTCCACCTTAAATGTGAGCCTGGGGGGGGGGCCCCCCGGGAGCCATCATCGAAAGAGACGGCCTCCGTCTTCCGGGGGGCCACTCTCAGGCCCAACGCCTTTATACCGCGGACCACCCCGGCCACCGCGATGTTCCCCAACGCGGTCGCATCCCTCCAGTCCTTCCCCCCAGCTACCACCAGCGTGTCATCCGCGTAACAGATGACATGGCAGCCGGGGGGAAGGACCCTCCCCAATACCTCATCGTACGCGATGTTCCACAGCAACGGGCCCAGAACGGACCCCTGCGGAACACCGCGCACGACGGGCCACCGCCTACGCACCCCCTCGGCATTGCGACAGGAAATACTCCTTCCCATGAAATAGTCCCGGATTACCCTAGACAGGTAATCCGGGACTCCGTGCGCTCGTAGTCCCGCCCCTATCATGTCTCACGGGAGAGTATTAAACGCGTTGGCTATGTCCAGGGACACAGCCAACGCCACTCCCCCGTGCTGGACTATTTGTTCCGAGCGGGCCCGCAGACCATCGATCGCGTCGATGGTCGACCGGCCCGCCCGGAACCCGAACTGGGACTCGTTGAGCCCCGCAACCTGTTGCAGGTGCTCATTGAGCCGCCCCACCAATATCCTCTCCATCAGCTTACCGACCTCATCCAAAAGACAGAGAGGTCGGTAAGCCGACGGATCGTCGGGGTCCCTCCCTCCCTAAGGCACCTCGTAAAGAGGTACCTCAGGGACCCGCCAGCTTCCCCCATGACCAGGGCTTAAATCTTACCCGGAATGCCGTCCGGACCGGGAGCCTTATTCGGCTTCATCCTCCGGACAGCATCCCGCACCTCCTCCGCTGTCACCTCCCAGCCCTCCCTCCACTCGGGCATACGGTCCGAGAGGGGGAAGTGCACTGCGCCCCCCGCTCCCCCGGGGAAGAGAGTCTCCACCACCTCCCCAAAGAAGCCGGGGGCCAGAGACTCCGTAATCGGAGGCGACCGCAGCCTCAATTTCTTGAGGACCATTCTGTACGGGCGCTCCCACGGCTCCTCGTTCAGGGAGGCGAGCAGCTCCTCCCAGGCCCTGGTCTTGGACCTCCCGATGGCGACGCCGAGGGAGTGTCGGGCATCCCGACACTCCCCCCGCGCCCGCTTCTGTAAATAAATATTTAATATTAATATTTTATATGATAATAGTAAAAGTAATAAATATTTTAAAAACACTTATTTAATCTAATTAATTTTTAAATAGATATCATACGATGTATGGATATCACACACATTCATGATAATAATAATATTAATATGTTAAATGTTTATTATGTTTACCGCATTCTTCAATCGAACACATGATCGCGTTCGATAGCGCCAGTAGTACCTTAACCTACCGCAACCTACCATGACAAAAAACTGCTTTCAGACGCCGTGTAATTATCGTCGCATTGTCGCGTCGTCGCGTCGTGTAGTAACGTGTCCGCGCGTGTTTCTTTCATCGAGTGATTTTTAATCGTCAACAGTTATTATTCGACAGTGATTAATAGTGATTAGTGATAGAGTCATTAGTAAATTTCTCGTCTCATCGAGTGAGTAAATAAATGTGATTACGTTAAAGTTTATAAAAGAATACAGTTCATGAAAGAAGAAAAACTTTCAGTTAATAATTTAGTGTGGATTTCTTGTCTTTTGCAACGTGATATCTACGTTAAATTTGAGAATGTACGATCTATCGGAAAATTCATTTCTCCCTCAAGCAATTACAGCAATACATCAAAAGTCATCGAACAAGGTAATAATAACTATTTTTTGACGTTATGTGAAAACAGATCTCGGGAAGTCAGAGGGACAGTGTGTCAAAGGAAATTCGTGAAAAGAGAGGGGTTTTTAATGGGTATGGAGTACCGAGTTGGTAATTCGACTTGGTACTCGAGTCCCACATAACTCACTGGATCGACCGTTGGGTATGCATAAAATGCATTTTCCCCTCTCTCGTAAAAAAAAAAATTACAGGTGAGTGAGCGAATGAGAGAGAGAAAGAGAGAGAGAGAGAGAGAGACAGACAGACAGACAGACAGACAGACAGACAGACAGACAGACAGAGAGAGAATGTATGTGTTCGCATGTGTGTCTGTATGTGTATAGCGACCAGCTGATCGCAGCAGGCGCCCCGCGTAAACACCCGCGTCTGACGGTGAATCGCGCCACCCTTGCCTGCCTCTTGTATTCGACCCGTCATACGTTAACTACTTCCTTTAATAATTCAAAAACTAAGCTTTGGACGAAATTTTGCCAAAGGAAAAATCGTCTTAGAATTCGGTCAAGATTATGTTTTTGCAAAAACATAAAGTTATTTAGAATCACCCTGTATATACAGGGTGTCCTAGACCACCCGTACACCCCTTTTATTTCAAAAACTAAGCATTTTAGAGAAAAACGTTTTCGACAAAAATTTTATGGTTTTGAGGGGAACATAAGATGGTGTCATTGGTTTGACCTTGGATGGCATCGTTAAGGTGAGGTCAAGGACACCTTTAATTTTTTAAATGGAACCACCTATTTTTTATTGCATATTCTTATAGCTTATGTCGAGAGCTTTCCAAAACACTGTAATAAAGTATTTTTTCATCAAGTACTTCTCGAGTTATAAGGTTTGAAATAATTTCTTAATTTTACATAAACCATAAAATATCTAGTAAAATATTCATTTATCGATTATCTTACCTTAATACTTTTATGTACAAAATAATGAGAGGAATCAATTGGTGTAAAGAAAACACAAAATTGTTTCGAAAAAAAAAAATGTAATTTGCAATTAACAATTACATTTTTTTTCTTAAAAATAACTGTGTTTTCTTTACACCAATCGATTCCTCTCATTATTTTGTACATAAAAGTATTAAGGTAAAATAATCGAAATATGAATATTTTACTAGATATTTTATGGTTTATGTAAAATTAAGAAATTATTTCAAGCCTTATAACTCGAAAAGTACTTGATAAAAAAATACTTTATTATAGTGTTTTGGAAAGCTCTCGACATAAGCTATAAGAATATGCAATAAAAAATAGGTGGTTCCATTTAAGAAATTAAAGGTGTCCTTGACCTCACCTTAACGATGCCATCCAAGGTCAAACCAATGACACCATCTTATGTTCCCCTCAAAACCATACAATTTTTGTCGAAAACGTTTTTCTCTAAAATGCTTAGTTTTTGAAAGAAAAGGGGTGTACGAGTGGTCTAGGACACCCTGTATATATATGGTTATTTTCCTTTATTTAAAATTTCTATTTTATTTATATATTTTATTACCTTATGCCTTTTGTTATCATTTATTTTTATAGTGAATCCTTTAATTTTTATATTTCATATATGTATGTGTTACGTATTCTTTATAATTTGTAATTTATTACTTATCATACTGTAAAATATGTTTTATTAATATTCATGTATATAAAATCATATTTTATTCACATTTTCCTATATAAATTTATTACTTTGTCATTGATTATTACGGTTCTTTATTTTTAAATTTTTGATTTATTGTTAATTAATTGATTTGTTATTAATTAATTAAAATTTTTTTTATTTTATTTAGGTTACTTTTGTGAATATTTAAAAGGATATGGGCCAATGAATCATTTACGGGTAGTATGCGGGGCCAAAGCATAAAAATATGCTTTATTCAGATGGCATTGAGGTTGCTGCATAAAACATTTATGATATCGCATCTAGAAATTTATCTGGTAAGTTCATTAATTTTTATATTATGTAACGTATTAAAAATTATATATATATATATTTATATATGTATATACATATTGATACATATATACATATGTGTCAAATGGTTTATTCCAGGACATTTCTTGATGTATATTGGTTAGTTCCGGGACATTGTGTGTTCCAGGTCATGATTTAGTTATTTCGTTAAATCTATCTTTTAATTTAAAAATATCGAGACCTTAACCCTTTTAAAGATATTAAGAATCTTTAAAATACAATATTTTTTCCAGATCATGAAATTTTTAATTATCTAATTTCGTGACGTGATTTCGTTACGTGATTTTTATTAATTACGTGATTTCGTGACGTGATTTCGTGACGTGATTTTTCTAATAAGGACATATATACGAGGTGTGGCTATTAAATAACGAGACTGACACTGCTACAGAAGAAGTACGCATGCGCCAAACGCCAGCGACCGACAGCTGTTTAGCGTGAAGCCTTCTCTTTCGAATGCAGTGCCTCTCGCTTCTGTAAACAAATCCGTATAGCCGTAGCCTTTGTTCGCATTAGAGTTGTTTTTTTGTTTCGCCGGAAAAATGTTAAGTGTAACAATAGAGCAACGAATTGTTGTGAAATTTCACATGAAACTTGAAAAAACCGCTACTGAAACTTATAATTTATTGAAAGAAGTGTATGGCAATGAATGTTTATCGCGTGCACGTGTTTTTGAGTGGTTTAAGCGTTTTCAAGATGGCCGAGAAGACGTTGAAGATGATTCACGCCCGGGTCGCCCTTTCACGTCAAAAACAGATGACAATATCGAAAAAATCGGTAATCTGGTTCGATCTGACCGTCGGTTAAGTATTCGTGCAATTGCTGAAACTGTAGGAATTGACAAAGAATCCGTACGGCAAATTTTACATAACAATTTTAACATGCAAAAAGTGTGTGCCAAATTGGTGCCTAAAATTCTCACGTTTGAACAACAAGAAACTCGCAAAAATGTTTGTACTGACACTTTGAATGCCATTGAAAATGACCCAAACTTATTGGAAAGGATAATAACATGTGACGAATCGTGGTTTTTTACTTATGATCCTGAAACGAAGCGCCAATCCATGCACTGGAAGAGCCCATCTTCACCGAGAGCCAAAAAAGCTCGAATGAGTAAATCAAAATTCAAAGCAATGATGATTGTTTTTTTCGATATTCATACGATTGTGTACCTTCACTGGGTTCCTGAAGGTCAAACTATTAATCAACATTGCTACCTTCACGTTCTTGCTGAACTCCGTGAAAGAATAAGGAAAAAACGACCCGAATTGTGGAAGGACAAGTCATGGGTTCTCCACCAAGACAATGCGCCGGCTCATTCCGCATTGTCTGTCAAGAGGTTTCTAGCCAAGTACAGCATCCCAGTGTTAGACCATCCGCCTTATTTGCCGGATCTTGCGCCGTGCGATTTCTATTTGTTTCCTAAGGTGAAATCTGCATTAAAAGGAACAAGATTTGAGTCCGTTGAAGCTGTGAAAGAGAAAGCGGCACGCGTCCTGAAGGAACTGACAGAAGAAGACTTCCAGCACTGTTTCGAACAATGGAAGATTCGCATGGAACGTTGTAGGGATAGAGGAGGGGTGTATATTGAAGGTGATAATAAGTAAATATGTATGAAATCAAAATAAAATGTTTTACAGCGTCAGTCTCGTTATTTAATAGCCACACCTCGTATATATATATATATATATATATATATATATATATATATATATTGTGACGTGACACTTGGCGGTCCGTCACAAGGATCGCGAGATCCGACCGAGAATGAATTTGGGCCCTCGTTCTCCCCTAATTTAGGGAGAGAGCGGCTATTGGAGGCGAGATTATACTCGCCTTCCGTGCGTACAAATTTATTTGTTAGCGTTAAGATTAGGCTTAAGAGCGGGCACGATGGGAAACGCTGACGGGATCTCATCCGGTGGCTCAAAATTGAGGAAGGAGTACAGGATACAAGGAAACGGGCGAGCGGAGGCGCCGACTAAAAGGAACACGCCAAGCTAAGTATTATTATTTAATTGCGTCAATAATAAAGTCCACTTAAGACTACCGCTGCCGCCCCTGTAAACATTCACATGCCCAGCAGGTACGGGGAACAATTGAGGGGAAGGCCAACCAGCGGACGAAAACTGACACTGAGACCCCGAGTCGGAGTCATCTCGGCCGGAACAGCGCTAAAGAAGAACATTCTAAATAACGGCGAGTGGCTGCCGAAAGTATCCCTCCTGACGGGCCTCGACGAGAGGAATTATGGAAAAGAAAAGAGGAAACGGGGTGCGACAAGCACATGTACAGCCCTGAAGGCCGCAGAATTAAATGGGCCACACGACGATCCTGAGGGTTGCGGAAGCGCCACAGGTGGCCTAGTTACGCATTAATTTGCTGGCGTGATTCCGACGGGCCTTCCGCTCGCCACTGTTCGGCGGACCGGCGAAGGGAACGACGGCCCAAAATCATCGATCCGACACGTGGATGCCGAGAGCACGCAGAACCGCCAGGAGTCACCGGTGAGACAAGCGTCGACCCCATCTGGCCGTCTTTGTTAAATAATTCAGGTAGAATTAGCTCGAACAATGTCGGTGCCGTATAGCTGCCGTCATTAAATTTATTGTGAAATTCCTTTTCTGCGTTCTCGATATTTGCGTCTTAGAGTACGACGGCCGGCCGAAAGACTTTGTTCGAGCTTTCGTAAAATTAAGTGCCCTCTCTCCCAGTTGCGCGCCGACAGTCACTGTAAATGTTTATTTGTACAATTATTACTGTTAGCTGTAAAACTTTGTCTGTTAAAAGTACTGTAACCGAGCTCACCCACAAAGGCGATTGCGATATCCAATAACCGACAAATACGTCGCGGCATCGGCTCGCATATTTCCGAGGCTCAAATCATTTGATACTTTATTGTTATTGATAGTTTTTCATGTCTAGATTCAACCGTTCATGTTAGATAAGTTAGTAGTCGCTCAATTCTTTCGTTAAAGCAGCAGATCTGTATAATCGGTTCGCATCTATAATCGCTTCTGTTAACTGCGTGTGCGGCGGGTAGATCCATTATTATAATTAATTATTTCTATTCGCGAAAGACGGATGTCATTAAAGGAGTCGACACCGCGGTGCTCATTATTAAAAGTTATCTGGGGATTCGTAGCTGCCGAAACTCTAACAAGTCTCGTTTAGCGCGGAATTCCGGGACTTTTCTTGTATGCTTTTTTTTCCGCCGCGTGACATATGATACCGCGGTGATCGCGCTCGAATGCCGGCCCGTCGCTGCCGGCTAATAATCGGATAATCAATATGATAAAACCGCTTTGCATCTACACGAATCTGTCTGTCATTAAAATTTATTCATATGTTAAATATATTAATTCTTGTTATTATAATATTATGTTTTATTTGCAGCCACCCTGTATTCTCGATCCTTCCTTGTGAACTGTTAACACGGACTCCCCCCCTCTGCCAATTTCGAGACGGGGCTAGTCGAGCGTCCGTCGCGATTTTTCTGAGAATTTTGCATTCTTTGTGTACTGCCGATACGGTAAATTTTATAGAGCGGTGCGGATTACCGCACCTGGCGCCCATATATTTGATTTTGGAGAGAAACGTTTTTTTTTGTTATGTAAGGAGATCGCGCCGAAGGTGTGCCGTGGGCCAAAAACACCGGCCACGTAAAATCATTAGCCCTTAAAGAATTAACGGTCACAAATTGGCGCCCAACGTGGGGCCCACTAAAAACAGGGCATCTCATGATTTCAAATTTTCCGTTAGAGATTCGTTGGCACAAGGAAGAAGGAACTCGAGAATAACAAGGTCAACTGTAATATATATTGAATTTTGAATGTTGTGATATCTCTCTGTGTCTGATATTTGAACATGTATTTCTCTTGTATTTGAGGGTCGCAAGCAAATATGATTTTGAAAACAACCGTTTTGAAAGTATCGGAAAGTCTCAGAAGCATATATAATACAGATTAATATTTTTCCCGTACGGGAAACTTTTCAAATATTAGTAATATCGCCTATTTAATCGGTTTAATGAAATATCGAGAATTATAGCTGTCGATTGGAAAAAATTTTGTAATTTATTTTAATTTAATGAAAATATTAATTTTTTTTTTTCAATATTAAAACTTCTGAGATACTATATATTGGAATTCAACTTTTTTAAGAATTTTATTCACTTCTGGAGCTTTTATTATTATCTCTCGGGTATTATTAATGATTGTTGATAACTTCTTGAAAACTTCGTAATCTTTTGCTTAATTTTTTTTATATATTATAATTAATTCTTCGTTTTTTTTGTTTTGTAACCTGTTGAAAAGTCAACGTAGCGAATTAAAAGTCAATATAGAGGACCTTATTATTTATTTAAATTTGGAATGCTTGCGCACCCCTCCTCCTTTCTTTCATTTATTGGCGCATTAATTGCTGCCTACCGCTATAATATTCGGCTTTATGACTTGTATATTGATGTGTGCTATTTTTGGATTCTTTTTCTTGTGTATTTTTTTTCCTTTTACCGTTTGCCTTGTTAGCGATTGAGATTATTTATCTTGATGTATATTCTGTGTATTAATGTGCCTTTCTTTCAGTATTTAATTGCCATAGTAAAATTCTTATTTTAAACCAATCTTTTTTTATCTGTGGAATTTCGGTGTGATTTTATAAAAGGGAAATTATTTGGGAAAATTATATTAGTAAGGATTGCTTGCTCGGAGTTTTCGGAACATTAGAGTCGTTTGTCTTCGCGTTAGTGTTTATATTTTTGTGTGTTACCGTTCGGAGCGTTCGCCTATTATTTTCGAATTTAACGATTGTCATTGTTAGCTTCTCTCAAGGATCTCTCGAATAAAGCCTTCGCAGTATAACACAAATATTTGCGTCCTCGGAAAACCACAGCTTTCGTCGGTCGAAACACGTATATTTTCGACTCGTATAGTTGCCGTGAGATAACGGCCAATTTTGAATTTTATTTCGAGATCGAGTGTTCGCGATGAGCGTAGAAAATCGGAACGATACGGAATGGGTTCACGCGCTGACGGTGGACCAGCTGAGGGCGGAGTTGGAGCGACGGGGTCAGAGCAGTGAGGGTACCGCCCCCGCGTTAAGAGCTCGATTAATTAAGCATGAGAACTGCACACTACTGGGATGGGAGACGCCGCGGACACCCACCGGAGTCGATCTGGAAGCGTTCGAACAGCCGGAAGGGGCGCCTAGAAGGCCCAGTGACAGGGACGAGCGGTCCGTAGCTGCCGAGGGGGCGGCAGAGGGGGATCGCTCTCGGCTGCGTGTACGACCCCCGCGAATAGAACTACCCCCGCCACCCGTGGATAATCGAACCACTCCGAGACCAGCGTCTTCCGCCATGGACGTTTATCATATCATGCGTCGGTGGAATTTGCAATTTTCCGGCGCGAGAGGTAGCGACGCGGAAACGTTTCTAACGCGTATCGAGGAGGGCCGCGCGTTGATAACAGTCAGCGACGAAGAAATTTTTAAATGCATTCCATTCTTTTTAACGGGCATCGCGCTATACTGGTACCGTGGTGAACGTAATCAGTGGAGGACATGGCGAGATTTTGAGACTGCATGGCGTGAAAGATTCGGGAATCCTGACTTCCAATTTGCCTTACGAGACGAGATCATGCGGCGTACGCAGGGTGAACACGAACTTATCGCGGATTATTTAACCTGTATTCGCGCCCTTTTCGATAGATTAAGTCCTCCGTGGAGTTTGGAGGAACAGTTAAATTACGCCCATCGTAATATGCTGCCACGCTTACAGATTTCGGTTCACCGCTGTAATGTTTATGATTTCGCCTCGCTGGAATATGCGGCTACGCGCGTTGAACGTAGCTACGACGCTTTAGCGCAATATCGTCCTCCGCCGACTCCGGACCAGTCTATTTTTCCTGATTTAGCGTATCGTCCTCCGCGAAAGGCCGCGAAAGGCCCGACTGCCGTAGCTGCCGCCGGAATAACTGACGTGCAGCCTACGAAGAAGAAGAAGAACGACAAGCGAGCCCAGAAAGGGGCGACCGACACCCGAACGGCACCGGCGACCGTTGCCGTTGCGCCTCCTGCTGCCGCGACCGCCGGTACTTCCGCTCCGACTTCTAGCAAGTCAGTGACTTCCAACCGGAAGGTGAAGTGTTGGAATTGTGAAAAGACCGGCCATATAGCGCGTGAATGCTCGGAATCGCGCCGCCAATACTGCTACCGTTGCGGCAAGGCGAATGTCACCGTGAAAACGTGCCCCTCGTGTTCGGGAAACGGGGCCGAGAGTCGTTAGGGAGGGCCGCTGCGACTCTGAATAATGAAGGGGAGGCCCGCGTCGCGAGCTCCACGCGCGAGATAGTCTTGTCTTCGAACATGGTCGATCCCACCGATTCTTTAGAGCTACCACCATTGCATTATCTTATCGTTGCCATTAATAAGGAACCTTTAAGGGCGCTCGTCGATTCGGGATCGACTCGTACGATCCTCGGGGCTGAGGCCATTAAAATTGTTCGAAGGTTGAATCTGCCTACTCGGCAACGAGTTACTCGGATTCGCACCGCGAATGGGCAGATAGCGAGAGCGCGCGAGGAGGTCGATCTATCGTTTCGATTAAGGGATCGGATTCGTACCATTTCCGCTTGTTTGCTGCCGGACTTGACCGTCTCGTGTTTAATCGGCATGGATTTTTTGCGAAAATTTGGCGTAGTTGTGGATTATGAGTTATCGGAGTGGAATTTTAGAGATAGTCCTGCCGTGAGATATCCGTTTGAGTCGGAGAGCGAGGAATCGCGAGTATGCTGTGGACTCCCCGAGTTGACACCCTTGCAGAATGAACACCTAGAGTCATTTTTGGAGAATAGGGTACCGATAGCTGTCGAAAACCCCGGTGTCACTTCTCTTACAGAGCATGTTATTGACGTTGGCCAACATCGACCTATTAAACAGCGATGTTATTTGGTTTCGCCTAAGGTTCAGGAGGCTATTCGCGATGAAGTGGATAAAATGTTAGAGGCTGGAATTATAGAGCCTTCTTTTAGTGAGTGGTCAAATCCTATCGTTATGGTAAAGAAATCTAACGGGAAATATAGATTCTGTTTGGACTTTCGGAAAGTGAATGGCATCTCTAAAAAAGATGCGTATCCGCTGCCGAATATGAACGGTATTTTAGATAAACTTAGATCTGCTAAATATATCTCAACTCTCGACTTGAGCCAGGCGTACTTTCAAATACCGTTGGCCGAGGAGAGCAGAGAGATTACTGCCTTTAGTGTTCCCGGAAAGGGGTTGTACCACTTCACGCGAATGCCTTATGGACTTACCGGAGCACCCGCGACATTCCAGCGATTGTTGGATAAATTAATAGGGCCGGAAATGGAACCGCACGCGTTCGCGTACCTAGACGATATCGTGATCGTGACGCCGACTTTCGAGGAACACCTGGAATGGTTGGGACGCGTGTTGGATAAAATTTTTGCTGCCGGTCTTACTATAAATCCGTCGAAATGTGAGTTTTGTCGCTCACAAGTTCGGTATCTCGGGTTTATTGTACAGAGAGACGGGCTAACAGTAGACCCCGAGAAAGTACAACCGATCTTAGAATATCCGGCCCCGCGGAACATTAAGCAGTTACGCCGGCTCCTAGGTATGTCGTCCTGGTATCGGCGTTTTATCCCGCGATTCGCGACTCTCAGTGAACCGCTAACAAGATTACTGAAAAAGAATCAACGTTGGGAATGGGCGGAAGATCAAGCCCGTGCTTTTGAACAGATCCGTTCACATTTGATGGCCGCTCCAACCTTATCGTGTCCAGATTTTAATCTTCCCTTCGTTTTGCAAACAGACGCGAGTTCTGTCGGGATAGGAGCAGTTTTGACGCAAACAGTCGAGGGACAAGAAAATATTATAGCTTTCGCGAGTAGAGCATTGTCCGATCCGGAGAAGAAATACTCCGTCACAGAACAGGAGTGCTTAGCTGTCGTATGGGCTATTAAGAAATTTCGACCATATCTAGAGGGTTATAAGTTTACGGTAATAACCGATCACAGTAGTCTGCGATGGTTGCATAATCTTAAGAATCCTACGGGTCGACTCGCAAGGTGGGCCTTAGAGCTACTCGAATACGATTACGAGATAGTGCATAGAAAAGGCGCGTTACATCACGTACCGGATGCTCTGTCGAGAATGTATGAAGGTGACACCGAGGTTAAAGTATTAGTTGCCGCGGAAGCAGATTTAGCTGCCGATACCGCAGATGAGTGGTATCGCCGGCGTTTCAGGGAGGTATCTGACCGAACTAAAAGATGTACGGATTGGAGAGTTGTAGATGGTCAAATGTATTACTGTCGACCAAGGGCGATCGTGTCGGACATTGTCGAGGATTTAGATCGGTGGAAATTAGTACTACCGCAAGAACGGCGAGGGGAGGCTCTGAGAGAGGCGCATGACGAGCCGCAGTCCGGACATTTAGGGGTGGAAAAGACCTTCCAAAGACTCGCGGTCGCGTACTTTTGGCCGAACATGTTTCGGGATGTCGCGAGATACGTTAGGCGGTGCGACACGTGTCAACGTACGAAAGTGGAACAGGCTCCCCCGACAGGACTTATGGGCCGACGCGTCGTAGAGGGCCCATGGACTGTCATTGCTGCCGACATAATGGGACCGTTTCCCAAAAGTAAGTCCGGATTCGCATACGTCCTGGTCGTGCAGGACTTATTTACAAAGTGGGTAGAGTGTTTTCCGCTACGCGCCGCTAACGGGAAAAAGATTTGTGAAGCTTTAGAGGAAGTGGTCTCGCGGTGGGGTACGCCAAAGTTCCTGCTTACGGACAACGGCACGGAATTCGCGAACCGAACATTGCAAACGTTCGCTGAAGAGCACAGAATCCAACTCACCACTATTCCGCCGTACCACCCGCAAGCGAATCCCGTAGAGCGAGTGAATCGGGTCTTAAAAACAATGATTGTCGCGTTCCTGGATCGAGACCATCGGGAGTGGGATGAGCACTTGAAAGACTTCCGTTTCGCATATAACACGGCTCACCATTCGTCGATAGGCACATCGCCCGCTTTCTCAAACTTAGGACGAGAGTTAGCTCCCTCCAATAGTTTACGCGATCGTTGCCGAGGGACGGCCGAGATCGAACCGCGGAACCCCGCGGATTGGTCCGAGCGTATGAGAGGATTACGTACTCTATACGACTGGGTGGACGAGAATTTGGAGCAGGCCTACCGCAAACAAGCCACGTACTACGATTTGAAGCGACGCAATGTTGCTTTTCAGATTGGCGATCTAGTATTAAAACGCCACCATGTTTTATCGTCAGCGGCACAGAATATTGCCGCAAAGTTATCACCGAAATTCCACGGACCTTTTCGCATTGATCGCATGCTCTCGCCTGTTGTGTGTGAGCTCGTCCATTTGAGTGGCGATTTTGCGGGTAAGGTGCACGTGCAGGATCTTAAACCCTACCATGTTCCGCTTCCCTAGATAGCTGCCGAAAGTATAAGCGTTGAGGAAACCGAGCGAAAAATGGATGAGTGGCGAACTTTCAGGCTCCGATACCGGGATGCCATAGAAGAGATCCACAAGCGGTACCCGGGGTTCTGGATAGAGCTCCGGGACCTCGCAGAAAATAGGGACCGCCGCCGTACTACCACCCGAGGGGCGACCGTCCGGGAATTTCCCCGTACTAGGGAGCGGGGGACCCAGGCCTCTGGAGGAAGGACCCTGGGACAACGCCTATTCGGGGTTGCCGCACCGGAGTCACAAGACGCGGGTACCCAGACGGAAGCGGCCGTCACCCAGTCCCAAGGGGTCCAGGCGGACACCCCTCCATCCGCAATAGCTGCCGTGCACCGGAGCACTCCCGGAAGGGGAAGAGGCCAAAGCCTCCTACTGTCAGCCTCTCTGAGGCGCCCCGGCCTGATGATGGGGGGTCATACTCCCCCATCTCCGCCTCCACCGGAGACAGGTCGTGCCGCCGCTCAACTCGTGGGAGAACCACAGCGTTCAGGCGCGGTAGTGGCCGCTAGGCCACCAACCAGAGGCTCCACGACCTGCTGGAACTGCCGCTCCCCCGACCATCGTTACTCCACCTGTCCGTGGCCCAAGGGGAACCGGCAGTACTGCTATGGATGTGGCCGGGACGGAGTCACCCTTCGGACCTGCCCCAAATGCCGGGAGGAGTGGAGAGACCTGGGGCCCTACCACCCCGACAGAGGACATTTGGGCCATTAATAGCAACCCCTCTACCTATGTATTATATTTTTTTTTCCTTCTCTTTTCTGCCTTCCTTTTGTACCATTTTTTTTTTTTCGGCTCCTCTTTGGGGGAGAATAAAAATAGATTGAGGGACCACAGCATCGCCTTAGTCGGTTTCTATCCTCCTAGCCCTTTCCTGCTGTTACGCCCTCTAGGATAAGAACTCCTCCTTGTTTCGGTTGTACTCTGCTTTGGCTTTGTGGTCGCATGATCATTGTGGTGTTGCGTGTTCGTAACCTGTATGAGGATGACTGCAGGCGCGGCTATGGAGGAGAGTGGACTAATTTTGAATTTGGAGATTTAGGAGCATTCGAAGGCTGACGGCTGTCGACGTTGGTCGGTAGCCGAGACCTCCTCGGTCCTCTCTTAGGAGGGGGGAGTTGTGACGTGACACTTGGCGGTCCGTCACAAGGATCGCGAGATCCGACCGAGAATGAATTTGGGCCCTCGTTCTCCCCTAATTTAGGGAGAGAGCGGCTATTGGAGGCGAGATTATACTCGCCTTCCGTGCGTACAAATTTATTTGTTAGCGTTAAGATTAGGCTTAAGAGCGGGCACGATGGGAAACGCTGACGGGATCTCATCCGGTGGCTCAAAATTGAGGAAGGAGTACAGGATACAAGGAAACGGGCGAGCGGAGGCGCCGACTAAAAGGAACACGCCAAGCTAAGTATTATTATTTAATTGCGTCAATAATAAAGTCCACTTAAGACTACCGCTGCCGCCCCTGTAAACATTCACATGCCCAGCAGGTACGGGGAACAATTGAGGGGAAGGCCAACCAGCGGACGAAAACTGACACTGAGACCCCGAGTCGGAGTCATCTCGGCCGGAACAGCGCTAAAGAAGAACATTCTAAATAACGGCGAGTGGCTGCCGAAAGTATCCCTCCTGACGGGCCTCGACGAGAGGAATTATGGAAAAGAAAAGAGGAAACGGGGTGCGACAAGCACATGTACAGCCCTGAAGGCCGCAGGATTAAATGGGCCACACGACGATCCTGAGGGTTGCGGAAGCGCCACAGGTGGCCTAGTTACGCATTAATTTGCTGGCGTGATTCCGACGGGCCTTCCGCTCGCCACTGTTCGGCGGACCGGCGAAGGGAACGACGGCCCAAAATCATCGATCCGACACGTGGATGCCGAGAGCACGGAGAACCGCCAGGAGTCACCGGTGAGACAAGCGTCGACCCCATCTGGCCGTCTTTGTTAAATAATTCAGGTAGAATTAGCTCGAACAATGTCGGTGCCGTATAGCTGCCGTCATTAAATTTATTGTGAAATTCCTTTTCTGCGTTCTCGATATTTGCGTCTTAGAGTACGACGGCCGGCCGAAAGACTTTGTTCGAGCTTTCGTAAAATTAAGTGCCCTCTCTCCCAGTTGCGCGCCGACAGTCACTGTAAATGTTTATTTGTACAATTATTACTGTTAGCTGTAAAACTTTGTCTGTTAAAAGTACTGTAACCGAGCTCACCCACAAAGGCGATTGCGATATCCAATAACCGACAAATACGTCGCGGCATCGGCTCGCATATTTCCGAGGCTCAAATCATTTGATACTTTATTGTTATTGATAGTTTTTCATGTCTAGATTCAACCGTTCATGTTAGATAAGTTAGTAGTCGCTCAATTCTTTCGTTAAAGCAGCAGATCTGTATAATCGGTTCGCATCTATAATCGCTTCTGTTAACTGCGTGTGCGGCGGGTAGATCCATTATTATAATTAATTATTTCTATTCGCGAAAGACGGATGTCATTAAAGGAGTCGACACCGCGGTGCTCATTATTAAAAGTTATCTGGGGATTCGTAGCTGCCGAAACTCTAACAAGTCTCGTTTAGCGCGGAATTCCGGGACTTTTCTTGTATGCTTTTTTTTCCGCCGCGTGACATATGATACCGCGGTGATCGCGCTCGAATGCCGGCCCGTCGCTGCCGGCTAATAATCGGATAATCAATATGATAAAACCGCTTTGCATCTACACGAATCTGTCTGTCATTAAAATTTATTCATATGTTAAATATATTAATTCTTGTTATTATAATATTATGTTTTATTTGCAGCCACCCTGTATTCTCGATCCTTCCTTGTGAACTGTTAACACGGACTCCCCCCCTCTGCCAATTTCGAGACGGGGCTAGTCGAGCGTCCGTCGCGATTTTTCTGAGAATTTTGCATTCTTTGTGTACTGCCGATACGGTAAATTTTATAGAGCGGTGCGGATTACCGCACCTGGCGCCCATATATTTGATTTTGGAGAGAAACGTTTTTTTTTGTTATGTAAGGAGATCGCGCCGAAGGTGTGCCGTGGGCCAAAAACACCGGCCACGTAAAATCATTAGCCCTTAAAGAATTAACGGTCACAATATATATATATATATGTATATGTGTATAGATGTATTTTTATTATTTTAATATATTATACCTCGAATTTTTATTAATGAATATTCCTTTATTTTCAGTGTGGTACGTCCATCCGGTGATGCAAGTGTTGAATATATAGTCATTTCATTTTCAATGGTTTTGAAAATAAGAATTTTATATTTTTTAATGATTAATGATTAATGTCTGGTCCTTAACAACTGAATACCAATATTAATGTTTTAAGGAAATCTTATGTTTTAGTGCTTTAATACTACATTACGAATTTATACGTAAACATTTAAAGTAAATTTTTCTTTTATATAATTTATGTAGAGTGTGTGTATATGGAGGGAGAATTTTGTGGCATAAGATAGCACGTTTAATAGTAGTCTCGCATATTAAAGATATAAGATAAGATTTTTATTATAAAGTTTCGAACAGTTAATTTGATATTAATTATTCCATTAGTATCATTATCATTAGTTTGTAAAAAAAAAACAAAATTAATATATTATCCCAATAGTAATTATCATTTATGGATACTAATTCTGTAATTAATTTGGTACATCTTATTCGTTATTTATTTGTTTATATTTTCATATACATTTGTATGCATTTGTGAAATATTAAGCTTTTTTAGTGCAGTAATTTTGATTAATTAAAACTTAATTTTTCATACGGTCGAATGTTACCTGATTGTTATTCTCAGCTACTGGGACTTGGAATTCTTGCTACTTATTTATGACAAGCTGTCTTATATTATTATAAGGAGGATATATATATATATATATATATATATATATATATATATAGGATCATAAAAAGTGTGCAAGTATGTATTATATTTTGAAGGTTTCACTTAATAATTTTTATAGCGAATTTTCTTATACATTTATTGTATTTTTCAGGTATCAAGACTCTAAGGAAAATTACTTCCTAATAGAGAATATATATATATATATATATATATATATATATATATGGACTTATGGGAAATACGACCACTCAATGAGAACTGAAAATTAAAATAATCTAGGATTTTAAAGGAAGTTTTTGCTCGATTAATTATATTTTATTCGTTAAGAACTATTTAAATCGTTAATTTTTAAGAGGAGCTTGTTACTTTACAATTGATTATTATTTAGTTGTTACTGGCCATCTGTTTTTACTTTTTAATTTTGTAATTAAATGATCAAAGTAAATATATATGTTATTCAATAATAATTAAAATTTTATATAGATATATTTGACCAATGATATTAATGTACCATGAAGATTTTTATTATAACACTTAGAAAAATGATTAGTCAAGGAAAATTTATTGATTTTATTTCTCTTGAATATATATATATATATATATATACATATATATCGTTAATTATTTTATTATTGATTATTATTGCTGATTTTTAAAGTGAAATTAACATATTATTTTATGGATATTAATTTTTGATTGACTCAGTACATTTATTTATTGTTTAAGTAATTTTTATATATATAAATATATACTTATATATTAATTAATTTGCCTTTTACAGCGTTTTAACATCGCTTACATGAATTTGCAAGAATATATTTTTCTTCGAAGCTTTGAGGTTTCGAAGTTGTTGAAAATAACAGTCCTACTGGTCGAGTTGGTGAGTAGATATAAGCAACTCGATTTTCAACAAAGGACATATACGTATGTATCTCTCCCCTATGAACCTATATTTATTTCGAATTTCTGATGGCAATATTGATTAAGAATTCGAAACCAGAAATTAATTAGATTTTCCGAGAGAATATTAAATAGAGATTTTTTTCGTTCAATTAATTATAATCAAAGTGGGTATATATATATATATTATTTGGTACTAATTAAAATATATATATATTTATACATTTTTAACTGTTGCTATCAATATCTGGTCTTGACAACTGAGTATTAATTTTAATGATTTAAGGAAATCTTATTTTAATCTTTTACTACTGTATTATGAGTATATATGTATATTGATTTAGATGTGAATTTTCTATTGAATGATTACATCGAGCATATTTATATGAAAGGAAAATTTTGTGGCACCATAATGAAATTGCACATTTGATAGTAACCTTGCATACAGAAAATGTATAATGAAGTTGTTATTATAAAGGTTAAAATAATAATTAGCTTAAAGAATTTATTAATTTTATTTTTCTTAATTTTATAGAATATTGGTTATGGGGTTATGGGGATATGGAGTTATGAGGTTTGATTAGGTTGTCGGGTTGATATTGTTGAATTTTACCGTTTTTTTATTTTTTTTTGTTTTTGAGGTTAGGAGAAAAAACCTGACGTGATGGAGCAAATTGCACCTCAGATTCGGATTCAGCGTGGTCGTTTACGTATAGTAAGGGTGGTCTGGGTTAATGGGTAATATTTTCATTTTTTTTGTGGAACTGTGTTATTTAATTACAAAATTAAAAAGTAAAAACAGATGGCCAGTAACAACTAAATAATAATCCATTGTAAAGTAACAAGCTCCTCTTAAAAATTAACGATTTAAATAGTTCTTAACGAATAAAATATAATAAATCGAGCAAAAACTTCCTTTAAAATCCTAGATTATTTTAATTTTCAGTTCTCATTGAGTAGTCGTATTTCCCATAAGTCCATATATATATATATATATATATATATATATATATTGCGACGCTTTTTACTTTTAATTTTTCAATCCTCCTCGGGTGTTGGAGAGGAAGATGTTAAAGGGGGAGCGAAAACGCCGTCAAAAACACAAGGCGGATAGAGATACTCGCGCTCGGAGGAACTAAGATGGAGGGTGTTCTCGCGCGAGCCGCGGCGAAGCGAAGGCCGTCTCGAGATCTCAATGTTGGGCGCCAGATACGGTCTTGCACGTATCAATTCGCAAAATCGTCAGAATAGCGCGAAAAACGTTAGCCTGTTTCGCCACGGGCCGACTAGCTCACCTAACGGTAGAGGGGCAGGATCCGTTGAAAAGGATATTGACTGATTTTATGCGAGGTTGTCGGTAATTGCAAAAATTGACGAACACAACGGAATTTAACACTCACGAAAAACGAACACTCAAATAAATTACGCGAATTTAATATAAAAGAAAATGTAACAAATTTATTCAAGAATAGAAATATAACAAAAATAAGAATATAAAGGAAAAGAAATAGTGAATCCCAGAAAGAAATAATAATGACAATAATTAGCAAATCAGAATTAACGAACTATAACTGCGGTTAACATAAATTCGAAAATTTGAAATAACGTACAACAGATACTTCTTCGACAGTGATGATAACAATAATAATACGAGATCGAGATCATAAGAAAGCGGTGATATTTATCGTCCTCCAGGCCCGTTTTTATGGCCGGACTTTGCGAAACCGAACGGCGTTTCGAGATCGTAACGGAAATTTCGACAATCTCATTAACGACTCAATTTTTCCGATCTCTATGCATTATTCTTTCGCTCGCTCATTTAGTCGACAGCAATAGGTTCGAAAAGAGGCTTAACATTTGAGCGAGAACAATCCAGCAATCTGCGGAGACGAGAAATTGTCGCTCGCGACGAGCGCGTTCGATTCGATCAATATTCGATAGCCGTCGGACGCCGCTTCACTTCTTTTCGGCGTAACGCTTTTTATCTATGCGAAACCTTCGAATTTCGACACTTTCTTAATTCGCTGAAATTTATTATACACCGCGACACACTCACACGTACGACAAATACCTCGCAATACACGCCGATCATACAACAAGCGCGACAAAGACAGCACGACAGTTGCCACGTCACGATACGCACACGGTCACGCACTCACATACACGCTAATTACTAACGAAAATCGCCCGAAGATCGATTGCGGGGATGTCTTACGCGGCTTCGACAACTCTTTTCGACAGCACGGATAGCGAACGCATTCCCCGCGATTTACCGCGCACGTGGTCGATATACGAGAGCCGGTCGCTACGCGTTTCACGACACCCCGAATCTCAGAGAAAGACGAACGGTTCCTTATCAGCTACGGCCGACGTTACGATCGTCCTGGATGCCTCGGTCGCTTGTCTCCGGTCGCCCGAAATACACGAAAATCGCGAACTCGGTACCAAGCCCGAGCGACAACGAAACACGAAAATGGCGACGGCGACAGAGCGGCCGGTCCGCGGACGGAATCGCGTACGTGGCTTACAATTTAGCGATGGGCAACCTCACCGATACTCGCTCCCGTTGACAGGGGATGATCCTCGGTCTCGTCCTCCCGATCTGATCTGCGACAACGACACACACTACGATAACGACAACGACAAATCTTTTACCAAGCGACTATCTGCTGAGAGCGCCCGCACCAGAGTGATCGATAGGGCGTCAATCATATATATATATATATATATATATATATATATATATATATATGGATATTATTTGGTTTTAAATCTTTAAAGATTTTGTAAAAATTTATCATCCTGGTAGATTTACTATTTATTACTTCCCTTAAGATTTTGACTGAAAATTATTACTACTAAATTCCTTATATATACAGGGTGAGTCAAAAGTTTTAAAAATTTGTGAGCGTGTTCCTGGATAAAAAGGAAGAACAAATGTTCATATGAACATATGGTCGCAAATGCTTTGTTGTCGAGATAATGGACATAAATCAGCAGTATCAAATAATGCTTTATTTGAACGTTTACAATTTTGTTATTGTTTTTTGTTTTTTTGTTTTTTTTGTTTTTTGTTTTTTTTTGTTTTATCTCGACAACAAAGCATTTGCGACCATATGAACATTTGTTCTTCCTTTTTATTCAGGAACACGCTCACAAATGTTTAAAACATACTTTTGACTCACCCTGTATATCCCTATATATATATATATATATATATATATATATATATCCTATAAACTGAAGCCAAATAATAAAACTACATGAATGAATATTATTGCATAGAGCTGTTACGTCCAGACCCTTGAAAGTTCGGGCCATCTGGAAGGACGCAACCTACTTACCCGGTGACACACTTTTCGGGCGTGTGTACAGATCGGGTCGAGCGCACTGTCAGGGGCCTGGCACAGGTCAGTGACCAAAATAGTCCCTTTAACTCTGTGAGTGTCCTAGGCCGTTACGCTCGTCGGTCCCTTTTCGGTAAGAGAATCGAATCTCTTTTACTCGGGACGGGACCCTGTGCGATTTCGAGATTGAGGGAATGAGAACGGGTAGCAAAAATTAAATGAAAATTTTATCGTAAATTACCATTTATTCATTAATCAGTTGTTTGAGCGATATGAAATATATTTACAGGGTTACTCAAAAATCTTTTTCTAAAAATACAAAATATAATTGAAAATTTTTTGTGTGTGTTGTTTTGTATATGTGAGGGAATTTCCGCGGGTGTTACATAGGTTCGGAGGACGTCAGCCAGGAATAAAAGTGGTAAATCTAATCTTAAGTCATTAACCCTGGCTGGAGATTATTACAAATTTGTTTCTTTTAAATTTAAAATTTCCTATCTAAACATGTGTATTATAGGTGGAAAGGAAAGAAGGGGGGGAGACAAAAGTTTAAGGATTTTCAAATTGGATAGTGGTCGGAGGGAATTTCTTCCACAGGGCTTGAATAGGAACTCCTAGTGGAAGGTGGGAGCCAGGGAGATACCAAGCAATTATAGCATCGGGAGGGGCACTGGTTAGGTAGTGAAGGAACTCCTCGTGGTCCACAGGACCGGGGCCCACGCGGAAAGATCCTTCGGGAATGGGGAAGTCGATGAGGGGAAACTGAGATAGGAAATAACCTAGAGGGTGAGAAGGGGGAGGTTCAGGAGTTTCGGGACTGTTAGGATGTCCCGACGGGGAATCGGGAAGGAAGTCGAAGGGGTTGGAATCCTCTTCAAGGTCGGGAAGATCTCTCGCAAAATCTCCCAGAGCCTCGCCGAATTCAGAAAACTGAGGAGGTGGAAGGGGAAGGAGGGTCCGAATCAAGGGTGATGATAGGTATGGGAGGGGTACGCTCCCGGACAGGAGGTGAGGGGGAACGAGGGGGTTCGGGAGAGGAGACTGGAGAGTAGCTAGGAGGTGGGGGAGTGTCGAGTAAGTCGAGATTTCGTAAATTATTATTACTGTTATTACTATTGTCGCTATTATTGCTAATATTGTTACTATTATTATTACTATTATTACTATTGTTGGTATTATTGCTAATATAGTTACTATTATTACTATTATTCGGGGTTTGATCCGGAACAAGGGGTGTGGTTCCCTTGGCCAATTTCTTTTTGAGCGCCCGATTCCAACGATTCCGGCGCCGCAACTGCGCTCGGCGTTTACCGTGGCCCGGCACTAATAATAATTCGACGGTGAACGTGGGTGTTTAAAATATCGTTAAGAGGTGTTTCTAACTAATTACCGTTAACTATATTACCGTTGTCATTGGGAAAAGATACTTGAATCTTAGGCGGGATAGTAACCCGTTTATATCCTTAAATCTAAACTGCTCTTAATTGTTGATTACTGATGATAAAATAATATAAGTGAAGGGATAGTTAAGAGAAGAGAACAAAAAAAAATTTGAAAGGAAATAACGTAAGTTCCAAATGGTTTTTAAGAAAAGTTTCAAATTTAGGAGGGTTCGATCGAGAGTCAGTCTTTGGAGATTTGAGCCGGATTAAAAAATCGTTCGTGAACCGCCTTGAGGAGATTCTAGACGAACAGGGAAATCGTTCGTGAACCGCCTTGTGGAGATTCTAGACGAACGGAGAAATCGTTCGTAAACCGCCTTGAGGAGATTCTAGACGAACAGGGAGAGATGAGGAAGATGATTAGGAAGAGGAAAGAGACACGGAGTAATTAAACGATTATTAAATTGTGGAAATTTATTTTCTATCGATTAGAGAATAATCGGTCAAGGATCATTCCCAATGACAGTTGGCTAACACGAGAGGGGGAAGAAAATAAAGTGAAAGTGGACTTACTAATTATAGTGAGCGTTGCAGGTGTTGAAAAAAAAAATGTAATCCGACCGGAGCTGGAAGCGCAGGTGGGTGGCTGTTGGTTGAAGATGAGTGGAATGCTCAGTTGATCCAAAGTTCACCTCACTCATTTCACTTACTTATTGAAAATGATTGAATTTAGACAAATACTCTGTGCTGTACGAAAGAGGTGTCGTAATTTCTTTTAAAAATGAACTGTGTGTCCGCGCCTTCGGCTCTCGAGTTTTAAGGTTTTTACTCCTCCCCCTTCTGGATGGTGGGGAATCTTTTTAGGCGAAGAAAATAATTTCTATTACTCCCTTCCTAAGGTCAAGGAGCTTGATTTTTAGGAGGAGAGGGGTCTCTTAAGATTTTAATTGGTTAAGCCCTTTGGCTCGAGACTTAGCTCCATCCAGTAGGAAGTGGGAGTGAGCTGATTATCTTATCGCTTGATGATTTGGCGATTCGGAGAACACTTGAGGGTGGCCTGTCGAACGAGCGCACGTGCACTATCAATTTCGGAAGGTTTGTCTTACGTTTATTATTTGTCACTCTCCCGAGGACCAGCGGATCTTTGTTTCAATAATCCCTGAGATAGAGCGGTTTCAAGAGTAAACTATACGAATGAATACGGCTGTTGGAATTTCTTATAATAATTTCGTGTCTCTTAATTCAAGGGTTTATCTAGTGTTCCGTTAGCGCTATCTCGACTGGCCATTCTCTGAATTAGATTTGTTAAAGTTTAATGGCGATACCCGCGAGTTAGGTTGCGTTCTTCAAAGTGTTATCTTTATTCCTAAGAAGAATTGCTTTGCATTCCGAATGCAAGTCGATCCTTGATTTCTTTCTTCCACGAAATCGTTTCGAGGAAAGTGTTACGTCCCGCCACATAATAATTTTTCTTTTGTTAATGAGCTACAAAAGCTTACTCATTTTATGCATATACAAGTTATTAAGACCATATTTCTTTAAAACTTTGTCGTTAACCGATCAACTTACTATTCATATTGTTCTATATAACCAGAGAAAATACTTTGCCAATCTACCAATACTAACTTAATGTCTCGTTTCACGAACAGTAATAGCACAAAGTCTTGTTAATATTGTTACGTCCTAACGCTTCTCACTCTCTGTTTTCTAGGAACAGATCTGCTGGACTTACCCTTGCAGGCGAGTGAGGTTAATCTCTCAATTTATCTTTTGAGGCAGCCTGCTAGGCCGGCTACATCTCGGGACGCCGAGAGATTTTGGATCTGTGGATGCTTCTTTGAGAGGTTTTTGGATCGATGAATAAATATAAGTAAAATTTTGTAATGTATTCTTCTTTATTGTTGTTATTCAACCCTTTATTATACAAAGTTTTTTCGATTTATTATTATTATTTTACGTATGACACACGCCAACAATTTCGTCAAGGAACTCGTCGCTATCTAGATAGTCTAAAATGTCGTTAACGACTGCGTCTTCGAATCCCTCAGGACTGGGGGATATCGGCAAGGGAGACAAGTCGAATGGTATCTCTCTCGGTTGTACGGGGGAATAGTTAGGAGTCGAGTATCCAGAAAATGCGTCTAACGTGGGAGATGGGACTTGTATTTCCCTATCGGTGGTCCTGCGGATTTCGGCGTTTCCTTCCCACGCAGCGAGTAGTCCAGGCGGAACGGTAACTGCCGGATTATCTAGGTCCACTTCTATCGTCGGACAGTTACTTATCCCAGACGTAGTACTTGATGATTTGTCGTCAAATTCTTCCCCAGCCTGTATGGCATCTGCAGGGACGTCAGTGCTCTCGTCGGTTGGTAAGGGTGCGAATGCTAGATTATAAGAGGTTTCCGGGCGCTCGTCGAGGGCCTGAGCAATATTCAAGGATACCTCGTCGCGACCGATGAAGGACGTACGCGTGTTTATTAATCCGTCACGAAATAATCGTCGCCGTGACAGGGGGTTTCTATTAAAAGCGTCGCGTCTTCGAATGGAATACTCGCGACGGGTGGTAATGTTTTGACGTCGGGCGCTAACCATCTATTAGTAAAATAATTTATTTCATTATTCTTGTTTGAAATATTCTTTATTAATTATTAAAATTTTATTCGCAATGTCTAACACTTACGGTGAAAATCTGTGAGGGGTCACCTGTCAAAAAGAACGTATCGCGTAAGTCTAAAGTTCCACGAATGATTTTAAAGAAAGTGACAGGATAGATCCTCAAGTCTCTGTCTAATTCATTTATTTAATGAAGAGGTTATTAAATAATTATTCTCCATGCAATGGTGATAAAACGAGGGTAAGTATAAGGAAAAATAGAAGGATTAATACCGTCGGTTGGTCTGCTGGTTTAGGTTTTATTAATTAATAATTTCATTTGATATATCACACTAAACCAGAGTTATTAATTTATATTTCAGTCGGTCTTTAAAGAGCGTGTCCCATGCTCTAACGACAAGTGTCGATGTGCAAGACGTCACGTCACAGCGGCACAGAGTCCGTAAAGGAGTTTTCTTGGAGAAAATCCTTCACGAAGACGGCAGAGGAGTAGAATAAGCTACCCAATGCACATCGATTGACGAGTCGCAGGCGACTTTTCGCTCTTGTGGTCAAAGCCAAAGACAGATTGAACACTCGATGGTCAAATAAAATCAACGTATGTGTATATTTAAGAGGAAGAAGTGTTGGATTTTATTTGAGTTTGATTTAAGGAACATCCACACATTTAATCATTTCTATTTGTAATAAAACATCTATTTGTTTAGCGTAAAATTGCTTTCGAAACGATGAACGATAACAGGAGGCCGCTAATTTTTTATTTGCCTCACCAGCTCCAAGTCAAGAGGAAACCTCTATCATAGGAATAAATTCCTCAAGATAATTGCCTTTTCACTGGGCCGGGGTTAGGTTCGTCCTGCCGCTGCAGTTTCGCACTGTTCACTGTTAATCGAGTCGTCTCGAAAATAAAAGGATAAGTCCCATAAAAGACTTTTAACTCGAAGTAAGATTTAAATAAATTAAGTGGATGCGAGAATATGGATAGTTGATGGTGTAATTAGAAGAGATAGAAGATGACAATCAAGTAGCATGCGACTGCGTAGGTTATTAATTATTAGAAAGTATTAGGAAACAAAGAAAATTATTATTGAATTGTTTTAGTAAGTACTTACCTGTTGATGCTGTTCTTTGATGTTTAATAGCAATGCCTGATCTCCGTAGAGGACTGTCAGCCTTGGCGATGTCCCTGCTGGAGAGTCAAGGGAGCCGGTGATGAATAACTGGCAGAAGACCCCGACTTGTAAACTCAAATGCACTTTATTTAAAAGTAGACTCTTAATACAATATTTGACGGCTTTGAGACACTCGGTAAGTCGGTTGCTTCCTTCCTTCTAAAGAGTTGGTGATCTGGTGCCAGGTGATGTCCACTCGAGAGCGCTGGGTCAAACACGGAAGACTGAGCTGAGCTCCCTGAGGTACCCTCTGGTCCCTACTCTGTTCCGGGCGTCCGCAGTAGTAGGAGAATGCGCGCGCTCCCGGACGTAGGCGGCTCGGCCGCTATTAGCTGCTATAGCTGCCCTTCTTCTTCGAGCGCGTCGTGACGTAGTGGGCGTGCCCTCGTGTGGAGATAGTGGGGGCGACGGAGCTGCCAGTCGCGTTCGTGCTTCAAGCTTATTAATTTATTTTATAAAGGTAAAATTTTATAATAGTTTTTAGCTACCAGAGTTCTTGCACGCATATATTTTCCAATGCAGAATCTTAAGCTCTCTTAATAGAAGAAATGTGAACGGTCTTTCTAGCATGCTCCGTTCGAAAGTAACATTTAATGGTTGTAATCCTTTTTACTGTCTAATATTAGAACATTTAAAATTGTTTAAATAGACTCTGGTATCATTAACTATTATAATTACAATGGTTTTATATTATAATATATTCGCTTCATATATATATATATATGTATGTGTGGATATATAGATGTATATGTGTAATACATATGTTCGTGTAGTGTTAATTAATATTGAAAATTTAATTGTGAAGAGTAATATAATTGCTTAACTAATAATTTTATTCATTATAGTTCTTGGGATGAAGAGTGTGGCTGTCGCGCCAGGCAGTCGCGCCAGGTTTTTTTCTTATCGCCGCATGAGCTCATGGCTCGGAGTTTCGCTTGTCTCTTGGTGAGTGAATTTATTCTTATAACGCTTTATAAGATGGCTTAATAATTTCGTTTGTAACAATTTTTATTCATATAACTTTTGCTGTTAACTTTATTATGTAATATATATATATATATATATATATATATATGTAGATATTATTTGATTTTAAATCTTTAAAGATTGCATAAATGTAGCTTGTTAATTTTTAACCATGTTGTTAAATTTATTTAATAATTATTTAATAGTTTGATACGTGTTAATAATTTCCTTCTGCAGAAATAAGAGGTTGATTGAAAATTATTACTGTTAACTTCTTAAATATTCATGCTTATTTGACATATGTATATATCCTTTTAACAATTTATAATTTTACAATTATTACGCTCGCAATAAGAAGTGCTCCTTATAATATTCGTATGGAATAATATTCAAGCAGAATATTCTTCAGCCTTGAAGATTGAAATGCGTTAGGCTCGAGCGCTTCTGAGAAACGCAACTGCTCGGGCGCTTCTCGGAAACGATAAGAAAAATAGCGCGTCGCATTTAGCCTTGAGCGCTTATAAGAAGACTTAATATGTTGCGTGTATAAAATCATATGCTTATTAGCGTTATTAAATTTTATAATTTAGACTCATTTCTATTATTGAATTTTTATTTATTGCTAGTCGCTCTTATTTTTGCAATTGGCATTTCACTTTGAATTTTAGTTTTAGGTTTTTACATTTAATTTAATATGTATATATATGTTCGTACTTATAATATACATAAAGATATTCCTCGAGATTTGCGACTTACAATTTTAACAGAGCGTGATGCAAAATGTATTTTATTAATGACCATATATACTAATGGTTAAAGCAAAAAGTCGGTCTGAATTTATGTCATGCCTTAGTCTTATAAGAATATTATTTTAGAGTCTCTTTTGTCTGAAGGCTAACGCATGATCGTCGCATGCATTAGGGGAGATAAGACTATTGGCGCGTTCCAACAGATAACACAGCGCACTGGCTTAACCTTGAGTGCTTAGACTGACTCATTAATTCACGCGTATAAAATCACGTACTCATTTTATTTGCATTATTAATTTTTATGCATACGTATATTGTTCTGAATTTGGCATTAATTATTATGGACTTTTATACTGTGATTTTGTTAGTAATTAATTTATTAAAATTTCTCTTTACTTTATTTAGGTTACTACAGTACATATATATAAAAATAATTGGGAGGATATAAGCCAATGGATATTTCATGGACAATATGCAGGCCTAAAGCATATGAGAGTATGCTTCATTCAAATGGACTTGAGGCTGCTGCATAAAGCATCTATAATACTACGCATGGGAGTTCATTTGGTACGTTCGTTAATTTTTATATTTAATTGTATACTGCATTTAACATTAATTTTGCATATATGTATATGTACCTTTCATTACTTTAATATATCGTGCCTCGAAACTTTTACTAATGAATATTCTTTTATTCACGGCATAGCGCATTCGTCGGGTGATGCAAGCGTTGACGCATACCGGACGTAGGGGAGATAACGGAGCGAGCGAAGGTTAACCTTGGACGCTTATAAGAAGACTTATAATTCTGCATGCAGTAAAGAGTTATGTATAAGATTTTATTCATATTATTTTACCAGAGGTCTCTATAAAAATTTATTATTCATAAGTATTAATGCTTTAATTAATTTAATGCTTTTCATTTAATTTTTGGTCTTCTTATATTTTCATCATATGTATATGTATGTAGACGTTTATAAAATATTAATTTAACGAATCTTCTCAATGATTTTAGCATTTATTAATATTCTATATTAATAATTTCTTTACATGAATTAGCTTCTAAAATATTGGTAGGTTATACTTCTATAGGACCAAATATTATTTAATTATTATTTTTCAGCTTTCAAGATCCGAAATTACTGCAGCTATTCATGGCAAACTGACCATATTATTATGAAGAGAATGCATGCAGGATCATAAGATTGTCTATTAACAAGATTCAAGTATGTATCACCTTTATGAATATTCTACCTTATAACATTTTCAATAATTTCCATTTTAATTTACGTTTTTGCTATTATATTTTTCAGGTGTCGCTATATCAAGGTTTCGAGATGGCTGACGGACATAGACGACTTGATTTCTAACATTAAAGCGACAGCGAACATATACGTATGTACGTCTCTCCTTATGGACTTATTTCAACTTCGAATATTGAATAGGAGTTACGCGGATTAATTTAGAATAAAAATTATATCTGCACTTTCTGGGTGTAGAAGGTGCACAAAAGGTGTAAAAGAACAAGGTGCACTTAAGGTGCAGAAAGTACAAAACTAATTATAGCGCCAGGAGGCGTAATTGAAGGCAAAAAACATAGTAACAATTATAAAAGACTGATTTCAACGATATCTGGGAAAAAATGCACAAAGTGCACAAAAGTGCAGTTAAAAAGTGTAGTTCAGAAAAATTGCTTTTTTAACACGTTCCGTGCCAAGCCGTTTTTGCTCGACTTTTCATTCAGGCCATTTGATGTTTTGACTAAAGATTGATATATTATCACACAATATTTCATTACATCATCAATCCATAAGTAATTAGCTTGTATAGAGTAGTTATCACATCGTGTACCATCTGTGGTACACGTGGCGCTGCAATCAGTTTTAACTTTTCGGTTAGTAAAAAGAACCTGCCGTGTTCGAATTTGTTGAGTAAAAAGCGAGGGAAATAAAATATTTAACAAAAGAGGGAATAGGTAAATATACGGAGATAACATATTTTGTTTTTCATTTGTATTTTTGTCTTTTTCTTTTGTCTTTGTTGGAAAACAAGTTTCTTTTATTAACTTTCATTAGTTTATTCTTTTAATTTTTTGTATTGATCCAGTGATCCAATTTTCAATTTTTATCCCTAATGATAGGCAATATGGAAATACAAGACGCAGGTAGTTCCAGTAGTATTTCTAGCGAAATAGAACTTCCATTTAGGATGAAACGCTCGCGTAAATTTATATTATCATCTTCCGATGAGACAAGAGATACGTCAATTGAGGTTAGCGCGCGCTGTATATCGAAATACCGCCCAATTGTATATAGCACCGAAAGTGAAGATGAAACACGAAATGTTACTGATAATTTACCAGACCAATGGATAAATCCAAGTGGAAATCAACCTTCACTCATACCATTCATAGGTACACCTGGAATAACATTATTAGATTATTTGTATAAAGAAGATTTTTACCTACTATTTGTTACCGAAGAAATGTTTCAAGACATAGTAGAACAGACTAACATATACGCGATGCAAACATTGGCTCAGAAACGATCATGTCGTCTGAACAAATGGATTCCCACCAACAAATGTGAAATAAAAAAACTTTTCGGCCTTCTCATCTGGATGGGATTAGTAAAATTACCCGAAATACACTTATACTGGTCCAAAGATCCAACATTCGCTCAAAGCTTTCCTCGATCAGTAATGCCAAGAAATCGCTTTGAGATACTGTTACGAATGCTGCATTTCGTGAACAATGAAAATGCAAATTTTGAAGACCGCCTCTATAAAATCAAACCAATTATTGATAAACTAAAGGAAAATTATCCAAAATATTATGATCCACCGGAAGTAGTATGTATTGACGAATCTGTAATACCATTTCGCGGCCGTGTCGTTTTTAGACAATATATAAAACAAAAACGGCACAAATATGGTGTAAAGCTATTCAAGTTATGCTTCAAACCAGGATATACCTATAACTTTGAAATATACTGCGGTAAACAATTTGGCAAGGAGAAAACTACTCCTAAAGATATTGCTACTTCACTTTGTAAAAATATTTTTGATAAGGGACATACTTTATGTATTGATAATTGGTATACTAGCATAGATTTAGCAGAAGAATTTATTGCTAGAAACACACACGTAATAGGAACGATTCGATCAAATCATCGTAGAATTTCCAAAGAAGTGGTACAAAAAAAATTACAACGAGGAGAAATATTTGCAAAAGAAAATAAAGCTGGAATAACATTGATGAAACGGAAGGATAAACGAGATGTTTTACTATTGTCTACCAAACATTCTACAGAGACGGCTGTTGTTAGAAAAAAAGGATATGATATTGTTAAACCGAAACTTGTTATTGATTATAATGAAGCCAAGAGTTCCGTTGATGTTTCTGACCAAATGGCAGCATACAGTAATCCATTACGCAAAACTTTAAAATGGTATAAAAAAGTAGGATTTGAACTTTTACTAAATACATCAGTTGTAAATGCTTGGATATTATATAATACTCAGCAACATAGATCTATATCAATAGTAGAATTCAGAAAACGATTAGTTGCTTATTTATGCCACTGTCAGGATGAAAACAACAACTTATCTCTTGAAATTACGACAAACTCTAGAAAACGTCATGAAATTAAAAAGCAAGAGGACAAAGCGTCGATAGTTAGAAAACGTTGCACTTCTTGCTATAAACAAAATGTAAAAAAATTTGGTACTGAAGTAGCAAGACAAAAAACTATAAGAGTAGTGACGTTTTGCAGCGATTGTCCGAACAAGCCCTTTTTATGCATTCCTTGCTTTAACAAAGTGAATCATTATATGTAATTATTAATTATTGTATATATAACAATTAAACAAACTTATGTGCTTTGTTCTATACTGCATTTTTTATAATGCCTCATTCTTTCGGTGGAAATATATACTACAGTCTTAAACTTGTTATAAAATATATGTTTTTAGCGCATTAAATAAATATGTCAGCGTGTACCACCAGTGGTACACGCGGCTTGAATGGAAAGTTTAACGTGTACCATCGGTGGTACACGTGGCACGGAACGTGTTAAGTATAAAGTGCAAGGTGCAACGCGTTGTATAGTATGAAAGCGTTCCAAGACTGTTTTTTATATGAGTGAGAAAAAGGGTGCACAAAAGTGTAACAGGTGCACCACGAGCGAAGTCCTGACTACTGAGTATTAATATTAACGCTATTGGTTTTAAGTAATCTTATGTTTCAATTCTTTAATATTAGGCTATAATTTCGTTGATCATACAGAATATTAATTGTTCCATTATTATCGTTATTATTAATGTTCGAAATTATACATAGCAAGTATTGTATATTTAAAATTCATAATGAAAAGATATAATGAAGTCTTTACTGCAATAGTTATAAAGCCTCAAATAATTAATTTGAAGAATATATTAGTTTTACTTGATTAACATATAAGACCAGCTATTCGGTTAGCACTGGTGGCTTGCTAATATTTTGGTAGTATAAAAGAACTAAATATAATAAATATCAAGTAAATGCGAATATATATATATAGTCATATGGAGGATTATATAAGATAGAGAAATTTTATAGCGATTATATAAAATAAAAAGTTTTTCGTTGCGGGACGTAACACCTCCCCCCTAATAAGAGCAAAATCCGATTGTTTTCGGAGGATTTTAATTTAGGGAGTGAGTTTAAATGTTTTCGTCTATGGTGTTTAAGCGATCTCTTAGTTTAGCGTAATCTGCTTGTATATTTACGTTTTTGGTGTCTTCATCCTTATGAGATTTCATCGTCCTCGGAGGTTTGATTGGCGGAGGTTGTTGCACGATTACTTCTGGTGGTGCTGCGGGTTCAATGTCAGCCGGTTGAGAGATTGCCTTATTTCCATTTGGTTTAGTTCCGTTGTCGTCTCTGGGTTCCTTAGGAGCGGCTTCTCGTGCCAAGTGAAGCAGTAGATTTGCGAGAGAGCTCCATACGGCTCCAAGCAGGTGTAGGCTGAAACCATACACGGTGTGAAGAGCATATCCGTGAATGATAGTGTCTATAAACAATTTGATTAAACGAATAATCATAAAGATTCCAACAAGTCCTGCAGTTGCTGATCCGAAATTCACGAATTCTTTCCAAATTCTAGAAGCGGCACTTTCAACGATTTTACTTAGAGATTTTTCGTCTAGCAAATTATATACAGAAATTCCTTCGGTATTTATGACGTGACCTGTTAATCCTCGAGCAATGGTATTAAGCAGGGCTGGTTTTTTGGCGGGGAACATAATATGGTCCCGTAATTTTTCCAAATCTGTTTCGGAGTATATTCCGCTTACGGCCGGAGGTCCTGGTGTGAGATATCTCCATGTTAATGCTGACATAGGTTTTAATTGCTGGGGTGGTAATTGCCTGACTTGGATTTCGGGCGTGATCTGTACCCATGTATCTTCGATTCTGTATAACGTGGGTAGTTCTCTACTACATTCTCGTTCATTTCCGATCTTCGTCACAATTCTTGACTTAGGCGTTAGGAAGAGAGAATGATTTCGTACTGTGACAGGAAGTTCGGTGTAACATCTCTCAGTTTTTCTTACCATTACTTCAACGGGAATGCATTTGATTATCTGCACAGCTTCTCCTGTTGTAACAGCCATATATCCTGGTCCTTTCATGAGCTGATAGGCAAATTCGTCTGGTTGGAGTGTAGCAAAAGATAAGGCATTAGTAATTACCTGTCTTTCTAACTCGCATTTTTGCGAAATGACATTATTATAGAGGGATGTCATCTGTTGTTTGACGTGTTTTTCTATATACACGAACTTGGAGTTCATGTATGTAAAGATGTCAAGATTATTGACAGGGATAATTTTTCGACTAGCGAATGTATTGCCAGGTTTGGCTTCAAGGATGAATAATTTTGGATGCTCTGTGCACAGGAGAGTATAACCACATAGGGGTAATTCCTTGGTTTTCATGAGGGCGAAAGTAATTTCTTGCGTTACAAGACTGTAGATGATCGGGGTGTCGGCCTTGGAGGTGTCTTCGGAAATTTTTGCAGGTCTTCCGTAGAGGACATCATACTGTTGGAAATTACAAGTATCCGTAGGTATAGGTTTCCAAATGGTTGTTACGTCCCGCAACAAAAATTTTAAATATTGTTTTGAAGAATAGTATAAAGAATTTTTCATCTTATCTAATCTTTACGTGTAATTATATATAATCACTATAAATCCACTATATATTATATGTAATCAATATATATATATATATATATACAGGGTGACCCATTTTAACTTAGGCAGCCAAATAACTCGAAAAATAAGCAAGATAGAGAAAAATGTTTTAGACAAAAGTTGTATGGTTTCGAGGGGGCCATAAGATGGTATCATTGGTTTGACCTTGAAGAGTCATTTGAAGGTCACGTGAAGGTCACTTAAATTTTTTTAAATGGAATACCCTATATATTTTTGTACATTCTTGTAGCTTATTTCGAGAGCTTTCCAAAACACTATAATTAAGTACCTTTCCGTTAAGTACTTTTTGAGTTATGATGCTTGAAATAATTTCTTAATTTTACATAAACCGTAAAATATCTTGTAAAATATTCATTTTTCGATTATCTTACCTTAATACTTTTATGTACAAAATAATGAGAGGAATCAATTGGTGTAAAGAAAACACATAGTTGTTTTTAAGAAAAAATATGGAATTGTTAATTGCAAATTACATATTTTTTCTTCGAAACAACTATGTGTTTTCTTTACACCAATTGATTCCTCTCATTTTTTTGTACATAAAAGTATTAAGGTAAGATAATCGAAAAATTGAATATTTTACAAGATATTTTATGATTTACGTAAAATTAAGAAATTATTTCAAGCCTCATAACTCGGAAAGTACTTAACGAAAATGTACTTAATTATAGTGTTTTGGAAAGCTCTCGAGATGAGCTACAAGAATATGTAATGACAAATAGTAGGTTCCATTTAAGAAATTGAAGGTGACCTTCATGTGACCTTCAGATAACTCTTCAAGGTCAAACCAATGATACCATCTTATGGCCCCCTCAAAACCATACAACTTTTGTCTAAAACATTTTTCTCTATCTTGCTTATTTTTCGAGTTATTTGGCTGCCTAAGTTAAAATGGGTCACCCTGTATATTCACTCAATATTCATATTATTCAGTTATCATATATAACCAAAATATTAGCAAACTACCAGTACTAACTGAATAGCTGGTCTTATATACATATATTAATCAAGTAAAATTAATAAGTTTTTCAGAATAGTCGGTTATAATTATTGTAATAAAGATTCCACTATACGTAACTACTGTATAGTAACTACTGCATATACAATTTTAATGAGGTCACAATAGTCCCACATGACTACTTTAAAAATCACTCATAAAACTTTATAAATCAATAATCAAAATATCAAACTATTATACAGGGTGAGCCATTTTAATTAACGCACGCAATTATTTCGGAAACAAAGCATTTTAGAGAAAAATATTTCAGACAAAAGTTTTATGGTTTCGAGTGGGCCATAAGATGGTGTCATTGGTTTGACCTTTAAGAGTTATTTGAAGGTCACATGAAGGTCACCTTCAATTTCTTAAATGGAACCTACTATTTGTCATTGCATATTCTTGTAGCTTATCTCGAGAGCTTTCCAAAACACTATAATTAAGTACCTTTTCGTTAAGTACTTTTTGAGTTATGAGGCTTGAAATAATTTCTTAATTTTACATAAACCGTAAAATATCTTGCAAAATATTCATTTTTCGATTATCTTACCTTAATACTTTTACGTACAAAATAATGAGAGGAATCAACTGGTGTAAAGAAAACACATAGTTGTTTTGAAGAAAAAATATATAATTTGCAATTAACAATTCCATATTTTTTCTTAAAAACAACTATGTGTTTTCTTTACACCAATTGATTCCTCTCATTATTTTGTACATAAAAGTATTAAGGTAAGATAATCGAAAAAAGAATGTTTTACAAGATATTTTACGGTTTATGTAAAATTAAGAAATTATTTCAAGCCTCATAACTCAAAAAGTACTTAACGAAAAGGTACTTAATTATAGTGTTTTGGAAAGCTCTCGAGATAAGCTACAAGAATATGCAATGACAAATAGTAGGTTCCATTTAAGAAATTGAAGGTGACCTTCATGTGACCTTCAAATAACTCTTCAAGGTCAAACCAATGACACCATCTTATGGCCCCCTTGAAACCATAAAACTTTTGTCTGAAACATTTTTCTCTAAAATGCTTTGTTTCCGAAATAATTGCGTGCGTTAATTGAAATGGCTCACCCTGTATATTGCCACAAATTTCAAATCATCAATAATAAATTAATTAATATATAGTATATAGCCAGAAATATAATGGATTAGCAGCACTGGCCATATATAATATTTATACCAATAATCAATTTTATTGAAGAGAGAAATATATTCGGAATTTTATTACCAAAAGAAATTTTCAACAAATCATTCTGAATAATGTAACTACGTCAAAAGCATTCGCAACAAGTCTCAGTACGAACTATTATATGAACAATAAATAAATGTACTGAATCAATTAAAATTAATATCCATGAATGATAATTATTACTAAAATAATACGTTAATTTCGCTTTAAAAATCAACAATTAATTAACGATATATATATCTATATATTCGAAAGATATAAAATTAATAAATTTTCCTTTACTAATAGCACAGCCCCACAAAAAGAATTTTATTTTCTGGCCTAGGGGTCAGACCATATTTGCTGTGTGTCTTGAGGCCGAATCCGCGGTCCGTTTAGCCCCATCACATCAGGTTTTTCTTCCAACCTCAAAACAAAAAATTTTAATTAGAAAAACGGTAAAACTCAACAATATCAACCTTAGTAACAATAAAGATATAATCCTATAAAAAAAAACAACATATATATATATATATATCCTTATTGGAAAAAACCCGTAAAAATAACCCATAAAAATCACGTAACGAAATCACGTAACAATAGTACTAAAAGGGTAAAATATAAGATTTTCCTAAATCATTAATATTAATATTTAACTATCAAGAACCAGACATTGATACCAATAGTCAATTTTATATATAAATTTAATTATTACCAAGCAAAATATATATATATATATATATTCATTTCGTTTAAGAAATACATATAGAAAATATAAAAGGGACAAAATAATAAATAAAACAAATTAAATTAATTAAAGCATTAATGCTTCAAAATAATAACAATTCCTATTGAGCGCAAAGTAATAAATGTATATGAAAAATCTCATACCTTTACTGCATGCAGAATAATAAGTCACCCTATAAACACAGCCTTCACCCGGTTGTCCACCGGGTGTATCAATATTTCCATCACCTAACGAACACGCTATACGGAAAAATAAAAATAAAATATATTTGTTAGTAAAATTTCCTTAGAAATACATTTCAATAATAACCTACACGTGAATCCATATTCAAAAGTACATTACTCAATTACAAATATAAAATTTATATATATTTGAATATACTTGCCGAATGGATTTCAAACAAAGAATTACGGATGTTTTGCGTAGCAGCCTTGTTAAATATTTAAAAGAGGCTCATTTCGTACACACATTATCCATGAAAAATCCCTGGGCTTGTGCCTTTCCAGTTATATGTATATACATATACATATATAAAACCCTACACAAAGGAAAACCACATTTTAATAAATCAATTAATAGTAAATAATAACGCCAATAATACTTACTATGCCTCCTCAAACATATAAATCAAACGGTTACACCGATCAAGATTTATACGCGAGACCTCAATATCTAGTAGTACGTGAAAGTGAGAGAGACCGCACTATCGGTTGGCCCGCGCGAGTGAGAGAGACAGCGCTATACGTAATCCCGTATGCAAGAATTAATGAGAATTAAATCGCGAAACAAGCTCGGACCGACTTATCGCCCTTGTTATTAGTATATATATATAATTATTAATAAAAATAACAAGGTGAGTTGGGCACACAAAATTTGTAGTAACAAAAAACATGCAATATATTCTTATATACTTTAAGCCTACATATTGTCCAAGGAATATCCGTTAACTTAAGTGCTTTAATTATTCATACAAACATATGTACTCTAGCAACCTAAATACAATAAATTTTTATTTTATCAGTAATGAATCTAAAATAGGGTAATGCGAATAAAATATGATTTTATATGCGTGAATTAATATGATTTTATTTTACCTCTTATAGGTAAATGCGAATAAAATATGATTTTATATGCGTGAATTAATAAGTCAGTCAAGCGGTCAAGGCTAAAGATGTGCGCTGCGTTATCTACTGACACGCGCCAACGTATCTTATCTCCCTTGATACTTGCGACGTTCATGCATTAGACTTCAGACCAAGGAGACTTGAAAGTAATATTCTTTTAAAGTCAAGGCGTGAAATAAATTTCGGACCGACTTTTTGCTTTAACCATTAACACGCATGGTTATTAATAAATATACCTTGCAATATGCTTTACTAAATTATTAAGTTGTAAATCGTAAAAGAATACGTAACACATATAAGGTAAAGTACCCAGTAGTTGAACAGGTTTCAAAGTGAAACATATTTAAGTCTAATTTTAGCAAATAAAAATTGATTAATTCAATAAAATAAGTGTTTCTCATGAAAATATGGATAGTTTTGAATCTAATAGCAAGCAAAAAAATCATAGATAATAAAATTTTTATATTTTTACAAGATTATTAAAATATACTAAAGATGCAGTAGTAGTTGAACAATCTATTCAGAGAAGCCGCAGTAGTTGAACATTCCCGGAGCATTACTTGAACAAGCATGAGATACAGCTAAAAAATTACTCTTTTATTGATATCAGAGAATATTTATAAAGAATTAATAAATAATATCTATAAGAAATTAAAAATATACAATACGTTCATTTAAAAATCAAAAATATTTTTATTTATATATTATTATTAATATTATAATTTTTATATCACAAGCAACTAACATAAAAATTTAAACCATTAAATCTAAACAGTTTCTTGTTTAATCTTCAGCGTTTGCTGTAAAACAGTTAACTCATGGAGTTTTATGGATTTTTCCAAATCTTTAAGTTTTAATTCAAGAGCTACTAATTTATTTTGAGATGATATAGCATTCTTCACTTTCAGATCTTTTTTTAAGTTTTTAATGTCTACACTCAACTCTTTTTTTTGCTGCAACATTTGTTTTTTGACTTCACTGAATTGTTTTTTAACACTCAGTTCTTTTTCTTTGAGAATTTTATTCTTGGTTCGATTTTTTCTGACAATTCCTCTTCTTTTAATTTTTTGGCAGAATCTTTTTTTTCTAGAATTTCTAACATGTCATCAACAGTACAAGCAATCGGGATATTTTCATCAGATCTTTTTCTTTTCTGTTACGTCCCGCAACAAAAATTTTAAATATTACTTTGTAGTATAATATCAAGAATTTTTTATCTTATATAATTTTTAAATGTAATTATATATATTCACTATAAATTCATATCACTATATATAGTATATGTAATCAGCCGATGTTCATATTATTTAGTTATCCTATATAACTAAAATACTAGCAAACTACCAGTGCTAACTGAATAGCTGGTTTTACAGAAATATGTTAATCGAATAAAATTAATATATTTCTCCAATTATTATTAATCAATTTTATTCAAGAAAGAAATAAATTCAAAATTCTCTTATCAAGGGAAGCCTTCTACAAAATTGCCTTGAATAATGCAATTGTGTTCGCGATGAAGTTCAGTATAAATCAGTATACGAATATTGCCATAAAGTTCTATTATTATATATAAAAAAATAATGAATATATAATGTATATGATAATATATATATATATATATTCTAACTGATATTAATTAAAATATAATCGTAGATGACTAGCAATGATTAAGTAATAATCCGCCATTTTGCATTCAAATAAAATAAAATAAAAGAAATATTCATTAATAAAATATCAAGGCACAAAATAAAAAGGTAATAAAATACACGCACACATATAATTATGTGTCTTTACGGAAGAAAAGATCTGGTCCCGAGAATAACCCTTACATATATATATATATATATATATATATATATATATATATGTGGTACGGTTGATACCGGGAGCATCAATCAAAATTATCCATAAGAACCTATTAACTCATATTCCCTTAAACAGTCACATATTATACGTAAAAGTAACCCAAATAAAATAAAGGAACCTCTAACTAACAATAAATTTAAAATAGAAACAATACTTACCTAAAATCTTTTAACGAAAATGTACTGAGTTAATCAAAAATTAATATCCATGAATAATAATTACTTTAATTTCGCTCTAAAACCTAGTAATAATAATCAAAATAATTAACGGTATAAATATATATTCGAAAGAGATGAAATTAATAAATTTTCCTTGACTAATTATTTTCCTAAGCGTTATAATAAATCTTCATTGTACATTAATATCATTGGCCAAAAATGTCCATATAAAATTTTAATTATTATTGAATAACATATATATATTTACTTTGATTATTTAATTACAAAATTAAAATATAAAAATAGATGGCCAGTAACAACTAAATAATAATCCTTTGTAAAGTAACAAGCTTCCTTTAAAAATTAATGATTTGAATATTTCTTAACGATTAAAATATAATTAGTCGGGTAAGAACTTCCTTTAAAATTCTAGATCACTTTAATTTTCAGTCCTCATAGAGTTTCCGTAAATCCATATATACATATATATATTCACTATTAGAAAGTAATTTTCCTCATAATCTTGATACCTGAAAAATATAATAAATGTATAAGGAAATTTACTATAAAAATTACTAAGTAAACCATTTAAAGTATAATACCTACTTGCACACTTTTTATGATCCTATATATATATATATATATATATATATATATATATATCCTCTTCCTAATAATATAAGACAGCCTGTCATGAATAAGTAGCAAGAATTCCAAGTCCAAGCAGCTGAAAATGACAATCAAATAATATTTGGCCACATGAAAAAATTAATTTAACATAAAATACTAAAAACATCAATCTATACAAAAACCTATTATCATTATAAAAATTTTAATTAATCAAAACTAATGTATGAAAAAGGTATAATATTTTACAAATGTATATAACCATATAGGAATGAAGAAAATCAAATAGTAAAATAAATATGATAAATCAAATATTAATACATTAAATTTTAACAATAAATATATTAAATTAAATAATAACTACAAAGGAAAAATTTCGGTATGAATAAAATTTTTATACATAACTCTCTCTGCATGCAGAATGATGAGTCACCCTATAAACACAGCCTCACTCGGTTGTCCACCGGGTGTCTCAATATTTTCATCACCTAACGAACGCGCTATACGGAAAAATAAAATATATTTATTAGTAAAATTTCCTTAGAAATACATTTCAACAATAACCTACACGTGAATCCATATTCAAAAATACATTACTCAATTACAAATACAAAATTTATATATATATATTTGAATATACTTGCCAAATGAATTTCAAACAAAGAATTACGGATGTTTTGTGTAGCAGCCTTGTTAAATATTTAAAAGAGGCTCATTCCGGACACACATTATCCATGAAAAATCCATAGGCTTGTGCCTTTCCAGTTATATGTATATACATATACATATATAAAAACCTACATAAAGAAAAACCACATTTTAATAAATCAATTAATAGTAAATAATAACGTCAACAATACTTACTAAGCCTCCTCCAACATATAATAAAGCATAATCGAACGGTTAAACCGATCAAGATTTATACGCGAGACCTCAATAGGTAGTACGTGAAAGTAAGAGAGACCGCACTATCGGTCGGCCCGCGCGAGCGAGAGAGACAGCGCTATACGTAATCCCGTATGCAAGAATTAATGAGAATTAAATCGCGAAACAAGCTCGGACCGACTTATCGCCCTTGTTATTAGTATATATATATAATTATTAATAAAAATAACAAGGTGAGTTGGGCACACAAAATTTGTAATCACAAAAAACATGCAATATATTCTTATATACTTTAAGCCTATATATTGTCCAAGGAATATCCGTTAGCTTAAGTGCTTTAATTATTCATACAAACATATGTACTCTAGCAACCTAAATACAATAATTTTTTTGTTTATTAGTAACAAACCTAAAACTATAGGTAAATGCGAATAAAATATGATTTTATATGCATGAATTAATAAGTCAGTCAAGCGGTCAAGGCTAAAGATGGCGGTGCGTTATCTATTGACACGCGTCGACGTATCTTATCTCCCTTGATACTTACGACGTTCATGCATTAGACTTCAGACCAAGGAGACTTGGAAATAATATTCTTTTAAAGTCAAGGCGTGAAATAAATTTCGGACCGACCTTTTGCTTTAACCATTAACACGCATGGTTATTAATAAATCTATATTGCAATATGTTTTATTAAATTATTAAGTTGTAAATCGTAAGAGAATACGTAACACATATACATACGAAATTTAAAAGGCGAATTATAAGAACAATATAACTGACAATAAAACATAAATTTAATGAAGGAAATAAGATGTGTTAAAATATATTAAAAGGATTAGAACATAAAATTGAAATCCAACAAATTTACAATCTTATAAAATTTAGTAAAACATGATTTTATACTTCTAATATTTAAGCTAAATTATAAATCTTCTTATATGTGCCAAAGGCTAAGGCTAAGCCGAACGCAGTGCGTTATCGGTTGGCGCGTGCCAATAATCTTATCTTCCACCATGTCTCAACATACGCGCCCGAGTCTAAAGACAAAGAGGACTCGAGAATAATAACTCGAACGAATATTATAAGAAGCACTTCCTATTGCGAGCGTAATATTCATAAAATTATAAAATTGTTAAAAGAATATATACAGGGTGTTTCATTTTAATCCGACCAGTCGAATATCTCGAAAACCAAGCCCGGGAGAGAAAAATATTTCAGACAAAAGTTGTTTGGTTTCGAGGGGGCCATAAGATGGTGACAATGATTTGACCTTGAACAGTCATTTGAAGGTCACATAAAGGTCACCTTAAATTTCTTAAATGGAATACCTTATATATTTTTGCACATTCTTGTAGCTGACATCGAGAGCTTTCCAAAACACTATAATTAAGTACCTTTTCGTTAAGTACTTTTTGAGTTATGAGGCTTGAAATAATTTCTTAATTCTACATAAACCGTAAAATATCTTGTAAAATATTCATTTCTCGATTATCTTATCTTAATACTTTTACGTACAAAATAATGAGAGGAATCAATTGGTGTAAAGAAAACACATAGTTATTTTTAAGAAAAAATATGGAATTGTTAATTGCAAATTACATATTTTTTCTTAAAAATAACTATGTGTTTTCTTTACACCAATTGATTCCTCTCATTATTTTGTACGTAAAAGTATTAAGGTAAGATAATCGAAAAATGAATATTTTACAAGATATTTTACGGTTTATGTAGAATTAAGAAATTATTTCAAGCCTCATAACTCAAAAAGTACTTAACGAAAAGGTACTTAATTATAGTGTTTTGGAAAGCTCTCGATGTCAGCTACAAGAATGTGCAAAAATATATAGGGTATTCCATTTAAGAAATTTAAGGTGACCTTTATGTGACCTTCAAATGACTGTTCAAGGTCAAATCATTGTCACCATCTTATGGCCCCCTCGAAACCAAACAACTTTTGTCTGAAATATTTTTCTCTCCCGGGCTTGGTTTTCGAGATATTCGACTGGTCGGATTAAAATGAAACACCCTGTATATATATATATATATATATATATATATATATTCATACACCAAATGAGCCTGGATGTTTAATAAAAAATTAAGAAGTAATAAGGTTCAAATAAACTCTTATTTTTCGACATGAAAATATTAATACACACTAAATCATTATAAATAAATTTGACAGGACAATAAAAATTTGCAACTATAAAATCTTACAACCAATATATATATATATATATCTATATATATATATATATATATATCCTACATAATAAGTAGCAGAGCTACATGAATTGTTGCAAGCGAAATTATTAAATCGTCTTATAAAATAATATAAGAATAAAATTATTCACCAAGAGATAAGCGACCCTCCGAGCTTCATTCAGTACAGTTGTACATGGACTCATTTAGCGATAAGATAAGAGACCCGGCACGACCACCTGGTATTACGGCCATCCGCTACAATAAATTAATTCGTTATATCGAACTGTAATAATTAGAACGCTTTTATACCACCCAATTGTTATTAACAATTATTTCTTCTATGTTAAGCAACTATATATATATATATATATATATATATATATATATATATATATATATATATATACAGGGTGACCCATTTTAACTTAGGCAGCCAAATAACTCGAAAAATAAGCAAGATAGAGAAAAATGTTTTAGACAAAAGTTGTATGGTTTCGAGGGGGCCATAAGATGGTATCATTGGTTTGACCTTGAAGAGTCATTTGAAGGTCACGTGAAGGTCACTTCAATTTTTTTAAATGGAACATCCTATATATTTTTGTACATTCTTGTAGCTCATCTCGAGAGCTTTCCAAAACACTATAATTAAGTACATTTTCGTTAAGTACTTTTTGAGTTATGAGGCTTGAAATAATTTCTTAATTTTACATAAACCGTAAAATATCTTGTAAAATATTCATTTTTCGATTACCTTACCTTAATAGTTTTATGTACAAAATAATGAGAGGAATCAATTGGTGTAAAGAAAACACATAGTTGTTTCGAAGAAAAAATATGTAATTTGCAATTAACAATTCCATATTTTTTCTTAAAAACAACTATGTGTTTTCTTTACACCAATTGATTCCTCTCATTATTTTGTACATAAAAGTATTAAGGTAAGATAATCGAAAAATGAATATTTTACAAGATATTTTACGGTTTATGTAAAATTAAGAAATTATTTCAAGCATCATAACTCAAAAAGTACTTAACGGAAAGGTACTTAATTATAGTGTTTTGGAAAGCTCTCGAAATAAGCTACAAGAATGTACAAAAATTTATAGGGTATTCCATTTAAAAAAATTGAAGTGACCTTCACGTGACCATCAAATGACTCTTCAAGGTCAAACCAATGATACCATCTTATGGCCCCCTCGAAACCATACAACTTTTGTCTAAAACATTTTTCTCTATCTTGCTTATTTTTCGAGTTATTTGGCTGCCTAAGTTAAAATGGGTCACCCTGTATATATCCACACATATATATATATATATATATATATATGTATATTATAAAATGATTGTAATTATAATAGTTTATGACACCAGAATTTACTAATTATAAAAAATTTATTATAAGCGGAATTTTAAGGCAGCTTTTGAACGGAGCATGCTAGAAGAACCGTTCGCATTTCTTTCGCATTTCTTTAAGGAGATTTAAGATTCTACATTAGAAAATGTATGCAAATAACGAGAATTCTGGTAGCTAAAAACTATTATAAAATTTTATAAATTAACAAACCAACGCACGGATAGCCCACTACTCCCACGCAAAAGCGCAACTACTACGTCACAACATGCGCCAAAAGGAAGGGCAGCTAGTGCAGCAAATAGCAGCCAAGCAACCTATGCTTAGAGCTCTCATTCCCCTACCACTGACTCCTGGAACAAAGTAGGGATCAGAGGGTACTTCAGGGAGCGCAGCTCAGTCTTCCGTGCATTTGACCCAGCGCTCTCGAGTGGACATCACCTAGCATTTGACCCGGCGCACTTGAGACAACATCACCAGCCCTCGATCGCCAGCATTAGACCCAGCGCTCTCGAGTGGACATCACCTTGCACCAGACCACCAACTCTCTAGAAGGAAGGAAGCAACCGACTTACCGAGTGTCTCAGAGCCGTCAAATATTGTATTAAGAGTCTACTTTTAAATAAAGTGCATTTGAGTTTACGACTCGGGGTCTTCTGCCAGTTATTCATCACCGGCTCCCTTGACTCTCCAGCAGGGACATCGCCGAGGCTGACAGTCCTCTACGGAGATCAGGCATCGCTATTAAACATCAAAGAACAACACCAACAGGTAAGTATATATTAAAATAATTCAATAATAATTTTCTTTGCTTCCTAATACTTTCTAATAATTAATAATCTACACAGTCGCATGCTACTTGACTGTCATCTTCTATCTCTTCTAATTACACCATCAACCATCCATATTCTCGCATCCACCTAATTTATTTAAATCTTACTTCGAGTTAAAAGTCTTTTATGGGACTTATCCCTTTATTTTCGAGACGACTCGATTAACAGTGAATAGTGCGAAACTGCAGCGGCAGGACGAACCTAACCCCGGCCCAGTGAAAAGGCAATTATCTTGAGGAATTTATTGCTATGATAGAGGTTTCCTCTTGACTTGGAGCTGGTGAGGCAAATAAAAAATTAGCGGCCTCCTGTTATCGTTCAACGTTTCGAAAGTGATTTTACACTAAACAAATAGATGTTTCATTGCAAACAGGAATGATTAAATGTGTGGATGTTCCTTAAACCAATCTGAAATGAAATCCAACACTTCTTTCTCTTAAATATACACATACGTTGACTTTATTTGAACATTGAGTATTCAACCGGTCTTTGGTTTAAACCACAAGAGTGAATTGTCGCCTTAGAACAGTCACTCGATGTACATTGAGTAGCCACAAGCTATTCCTCTGCCGCCTTCGGAAGGAACTTTCTTTCGGGAGATTTCCTTTCGAATCCTGTGCCGTTGTGACGTGATGTCTTGTACATCGAAACTACTCGAAAGAGCACGGGACACACTCTTTAAAGACAGGTCGAATCATAGAAATTGAGCTCTGATTTAGCATAGCATAATGAATGAATATTAATTTAATAAAACTAAATCAGCAGCCAGATAGACACTGACCCACAAGCATATCACTGCAAATCCTTTGTCTTCTTATATCCTTATTGTACCCACGACGAATCTCGAAAGAACTTGTCTTTTCCAACGTCATATTTAAGTAGAATACAGTAAAAGAAATATCTACTTTAATTTATCAAGGATCTAAATTTATTCTAACACTATATATATATATTTATTAAGGTTGGGGAACCCGCCATCTTGTTTACCACATTTTACTGATGTCCGCCATTTTGTGAACCACTTTTAACAGCAGATTACATATTCTTATTAAGGCATTTTGCCAAGGAATTAATTCACTTTTATTGTCTCTGTCATTCCATTCCTTTCAATTATTTAATATTGTCAATTTAAACATCTTATTAAATTAAACATTTTTATGATTATTCCAATCAAATCCTTTATTGTAATCAAACTTTTGAATTATTTTATCTAAATTCTTATTTGAACTACCTTATTCAAATCTTTTATTGAAATCAATTTAATTCAATTCTTTTATTAAATTATTTTAATGTACCTTTCTTTCTATGATCTGTTTGCCCCATGTGTATAATTATTATACGTGAAATAAGAAAGAAGCGGAAATCATAAATAAATTAAATTGTAATTCAGCTTTAATTATTTCGAAACCCGTATCCATTCTCCTTAAAACCAGAAGAATACATAGATCCAGAGCTCTCGGCGTCCCGAGGTATAGTCGGCCTAGCAGGTTGCCTCAAAAGATAAATAGAGAGACTCACCTCACTCGCCTACATTGGTAAGCCCAGTAGATCTACTCCGAGGAATAGAGAGTGAGAAGCGTTAGGACGTAACAATTAAAAATTTTTGGTGGCAGCGGTGGGATCTGCCAAAAGGATCTATGCTTCTGATAAGGGAATGAATGCGTGGCGATCGAATTTAAAACCTGTGACCGGGAATTTGCTAAAAGATCTTTGTGTTTTTGGCAAGGAAGTAAATATCACTGTGTAATTATTTTCCTAACCGTCATTCGAACATATTATTTCAACTATAATATATATATGTCTAATAAACCTTCTATTCTAACAACTCTTCAGTAAAACAAATTTTATCTACAAGATCAATTTTTCGTTTTATATCACAGTAAATATATATTAGAAAAAATGCAGACTCGCTCAAGTTCATCCAGCTCCGTTGCAACTAGTACTGCAAGAAGGCAATACACTCCAGATGAAATTGAATTTCTTCTACAAAAAGTAAATGATAAGGAAAAACAATTAAAAGAACAAGCAGAAGCTTTACAAATTAAACAGGATCACCTGTCGAAACTACAAGAAGAAATTGAACAAAGAAATGCTTCTGATACAAACGAAACTACGCAAATAATGAACTCTATTGTTCACCAAATAGAAAAATTAAATCAACGAATGACAAATATCGAAACTTCACGAGGAGAAGATGAACCACACTTGTCTATATTATTAACTTCCGTAAAAACAATAGTCGACGAAATAAAAGGTCTGAATCAACGAGTTAACAATCTTGAAGTCCCACAAAAATCTGTTCAACCTGCTAATTCATAACCATTTGCCTACGCTGAACAATCAAGCGCTCAATACACTCAACAGCAAATAAATCCTATCAACTCTTCGCCAGATTTATCCTCCCCTATCCGTTTTAAGGATGCAGTAAATACAATCCCCGAGTTCGACGGTCATAAGATGTCCATTTTTCATTTTAGCAAAATATGTGAACGCGCACTTGAACTAATACCTCAGTACTACGAATATCATTTAGTGCAGTTAATTATTAATAAATTACAAGGACACGCGTATGCCGCGGTAGAAGGCAATGAATATACAACAGTTTTGGAGTTAACAAGAAGATTAAAGAAAATTTTTGGTCCGAATAAATCTGTCGACCAATATTGCGGAGAATTAGCTAACATTTTTATGAAGCCCAACGAAAATATTTTTGACTACATAACTAGAGTACAAGAGTCACGAACCGCTATTATAGACGGAGAAATGACTCCTTCCGGATATATTGACGATAGTTTAAGAGACAGAATTGAACAGAATGCTATGGATAGCTTTATTAACGGACTTCCATCGGACTTATTGATACACGTAAAACTAGAACGACCTTATGATTTCGAAGACTGCATAAGTACCGCTATCCAATTATCAAAAACTATCGAAGCCGAGAATGCACGCAAACGTATTGTAAATCCGAATCGCTCAAATATTTCACCGTGAGCCGATATACCTCACAAAACTGCATCAACAAATAATAATCTCTACAATCCTTTAAATTCTCAATCTCATAATAGCAACGCGCCTTTTATTAAACCATTGATCCCTGGACAACCCGGTCCTAATTATCCGACTCTTAAAATTTGTAACTATTGCAAAAATCCAGGTCATGTAATAAGTGAATGTCGCAAACTCGCATACAAAAGATCTACAGAAGGAACTCCATTAAATCCTTCACCTCCATATAATCGGGAAAAAACGGGAAACTTGCAAGACGTTCCGATTTCAAACGACGTCTGTCGGAACGAATCTCGAATAGGACGTCAGAACTTTCAACAGAAATCCACAAATCAGGCGGAAATTCAAGAACCACTCCCTTCTGTGTCACCTGTCGGATAAACGATGAAGAGAAAATTACTAAATTACCTTCCATTAATATTTCTTCTTCTGATTTAGTAACCAATTGCAATTTTATGGTTGATACTGGTTCCGCTATAAACTTAATCAAACGCCAGTTCATTAAATCTGACGTCTCTTTAGATAATGAAAATATTAAATCCCTTCAAGGATTCTGTTCCGAAACTATGCTGACTCTAGGCTCTGTTCAAGTTTCTTTATTCAATAAACCCACTGAATTTCATGTAATATCTGACTCTATCAGTCTTCCATATGACGGAGTCTTAGGCAACACATTTTTCAAAGATCGAAAATCCATCATTAATTATAGAAATAAATGCTTGTGTCTCGAAGACATGAGTATTCCACTAGACTTTGATGTCTACGATAATAACATAAATTATATTACCGTGGCCCAAGAGCTCCCGGTAATCGATCGCAAATCGTCACCTAACTCTACGAATTATTCACTGATTTCTAACAATGCTACTGAAACTTCAAGACGTTCGGTAACCTCCACATCTATTATTAATAATAGTCCACTGAGTTCTAATGAATCTAATAACACTGCAACCCGAGGGTTTCCAGTGATCTATGATCCCATGGATCTACCTTATTCTCTGAATCTTTACAATGTTACCGAAATTCAAAGAAGTCCAGTAACCTGTCACACTTCTAATTTTTCAAAATCATCAAGACCATCAATAATCCATGTTGATCCTGGATGAATATTAAATCGTGGATGATAATTAAATTATCTAATTACATTTTGGTTACAAATAAATAAGCACTGTGTCTCTGTCTATCAAGGTTACACTGTATCTCTCATAACCAACATTTTTTATTCCTTGTTGCAATTACTCTTCATTAAATCTCATTCAGAGATTTTATCTTACGAGAATATATTTAATATTCTCATAGAAAATATATAATACAATATCAAGATTGTTTGCATTACCATTTATGCAAATACTCTTGATCGTATGGTTGGAATATCTGACGAGGTAGCTTACAAGAAAAAGAATCTCTTACTGACACATTTAATCCAATCATACAATAGAACCATACTATATGTAGTCTCATGAATCTTCGTGACGCTACATCAGTAACGATATAATAATTAATCTTACGTGTACTCACGTATATATGTTACTTTCAATTGTAACACGCTTAATTATCCTATCTTATAAGTATGTTCAATTCAGAATTAATAATGAGACCCCAACGCGATATACATGAGACCTCATTATCCGATAACTCTGCGAACACCGTATAATTCAAGAATATTGTTATTATTATACGTATTATCACTCTTATTATTAATATTAACATTAATATTAATATTGTTATACGTATATATATATATATATATATATATATATACATTAATTAAATCGTGCGATTATTATATGGACTTACAACTATGTTTAAAAGCGCACGTAGCTACCTTATACGATGTATAATTTTGTAATCCTAATATCGTAATTATGTTACTAATAATTGTATATGCATTACAGATTATCATGCTATTATTCCACATGATAATTCTCATAAATGTTATTTACCTCTTAATTTGCTTCGATTATGATGAATTGTGGACTACACCTTAATATCAATGCTCTCTCTCTCCTTGATGTCGGAGAATGCAATCTCAAAATCTCAAAAATCAAATATGACAACGAATTGCCAACCCTGTATCATATAGAAGACTGGATTCTGTTGTACCGAAATCTCAACTAAGGCAGTAGCCTTCTCAGCAATTATGCTTCACGGCATCACCGTCATGGGAATATTTAACGCCTGGACCACTGTTGACTTCTCAACCTCTCGGATTTGGAAAGGATTCGCCAGCTTTAATTTTCACGAAAATTCGATTAATTAAAAGCAATAATCGATATTGTCATGGTTGCAGTACGCATTTATTAAGAGCCTGTGGACTCCCTCACTCACCAGTTACCTGTTCTCCTGGCCAGTGAACTTGTAAAGGAGCTAAAGGGAAGAACCAGCAAATCTTATTAATTCGTCGAAGCAACTCCACCATCCCATGTCACTACACGAGATGCTAATACCACCTTGCCAGCATATGTCCGACAGCTATGGATGATGAACCTGGAAACACGGAATGGAAACCGTAAATATAAAACTTTAAATATACATATACATGTATATATCAAGAGCTATGAGAAAGCCTACAAACCCTCTCGAACAAAACCCTTCCCAAAACGATTTCATCGGGTTTCGTTCTTAATTAGGGGGGAGGTGTTACGTCCCGCCACATAAAAATTTTTCTTTTGTTAATGAGCTACAAAAGCTTACTCACTTTATGCATATACAAGTTATTAAGACCATATTTCTTTAAAACATAGTCGTTAATCGACCAACTTACTATTGTTACGTCCCGCAACAAAAATTTTAAATATTACTTTGTAGTATAATATCAAGAATTTTTTATCTTATATGATTTTTAAATGTAATTATATATATTCACTATAAATTCATATCACTATATATATTATATGTAATCAGCCGATGTTCATATTATTTAGTATAACTAAAACTATCTACTAGCAAACTATCAGTGCTAACTGAATAGCTGGTTTTACAGAAATATGTTAATCGAATAAAATTAATATATTTCTCCAATTATTTTTAATCAACTTTATTCAAGAGAGAAATAAATTCAAAATTCTCTTATCAAGGGAAGCCTTCAACAAAATTGCCTTGAATAATGCAATTGTGTTCGCGATGAAGTTCAGTATAAATCAGTATACGAATATTGCCATAAAGTTCTATTATTTTATATATAAAATAATGAATATAATGTATATGATAATATATATATATATATATATATATATATATATATATTCTAACTGATATTAAACAATATACATATATGCTCAATTTAATTATTTAATTATTTAATCGCCAAATTTCTATACAATATTAAAATATAATCGTAAATGACTAGCAATGATTAAGTAATAATCCGCTATGAAATAAAAGAAATATTCATTAATAAATATTCATTAATAAAATATCAAGGCACAAAATAAAAAGGTAATGAAATACACGCACACATATAATTACGTGTCCTTACGGAAGAAAAGATCTGGTTCCGAGACTAACCCTGACATATATATATATATATATGTATGGTACGGTTGATACCGGGACCATCAATCAAAATTATCCATAAGAACCTATTAACTCATATTCCTTTAAACATACACATATAAAATATAAAAAAGGAGGGGCTTCCTTATAAAAATAAATGATAATAAATAGTATAAAGTAATAAATAACTATATATAAAATAGAAATCTTAATAAAGAAAAATAAATTTACATATATCTATGTAATAAGGAAAATACTATATTATATCTGCAGTAATCGTGCATGCAAAATAATTATACACTTTAAATTAATTACAGAAAAGTGAACATAACTGTTATATAAAACACTATTATAATTAATTCCTTTAGTCAAAAAGAAGACGAATTAAATTTCTATTTTTAAATTCAAGTAATTTATATTGTTAGAGCAAAAATATCGTAAGGGAAAATACGTTCATATAAGTACCTATACTTACTATACTGTAAAGTTCCATAAAATTCCCTTTACAATAAGATACGGAAATATTTATGGACCAACCGAGCTACCTCATAAAACATAACACTTCTCCTGGAAATTATAAAATAATATTAGAAACAATTTATTTAAAGACTAAGTAAAAACACTTTTAATTATAAAACAATACTTACCTAAAATCTTTTAACGATTGATCTTATTGCCCTATACGGATCACTTCAATGGATGATGTAACTGGACCGCCATAAGTGAGATTCAGCTATTACAAATTTTGAAACCTGAAAAAAAATATAATTAAATTAATATTTGTATGAATTGAGACATACTTGTGGCAAAAATGCATAACCTGTGGCAAAAATGCTAACAAATATTCTGAAAGCAAGTCTACACAGAAGGAATATTAATATAAAAGATTAATAAAAATTATCAATAATAAAAGAAAATTTATAAAATTAATTTTGTGCTAATTATGTGCTAATTTGTTGCCGCAGTCCGGATTTTGTTGCTCAAACCGTTTAGCAGAAAATTACGTTTGAAGTGGGTGGGGCCAGCTTGACATTAAGCTAGCCCCCCCCCCATAATGAAAAAATCATAAAAAATGCTCCAATTAAAAAAATCAATTACACCAGAATTATGTGCTATTTTTGTGCTCCAAAATAGTGTAAAAAATTTTGTAAAAATTGCATTATTTAATTAAAACCAACATATCATAAGTATCGGCGAACGATGAAATTCATTTGTACAAGAGAAAAGTAACTCAAAGAATTTGTTGCTCGCATCCTTTTGGTATTAAAATAATCCGTAAGCATTATACTTTACTATCGAAATATATAAGAGATTGAATTTGTTGCTCGTTTTAAACTATTAAAAATCTTTGACACTTTGTCGGCACAAAGCTTAAAATCCTAGATTATATATTTACTATTACAAAGTAATTTTTCTCAGAGTCTTGATACCTGAAAATTATAATAAATATACAGGGCGATCCTGAAAAACGTTATGTCTTTAAAATGACGTATTCCTGACACCATTCTAAGACAATTTTTCCTTTACCAAAATTTGATTTGAAGCGTAGTTTTTGAATTATGAGCAAAAATAGTTAATAAATCACGCGTCGGGTACAGAAGGCAGGCAGGAGCGGCGCGGCGTGCCGCGAGCGCGGGCGCAGCTGACCGCCCGACGGGTGATTATCACCGCATGAGTCGCTAACTATTTTATCTTATAACATAAAATTATGCTTTAAATAAAATTTTGGTAAAGAAGAAAATGTCTTAGAATTACGTCAGAAATACGTGTTCCTTAAAATAACGTTATTTTAATAATGAAAAGTTGTTCCGGATCGCCGGCCGTCCGACGTTGCAATCAGCTGATTGCTACACGCGATGTGTGTATGGCGGAGTGTGTGCGTAAGAGAGAGAGAGAGAAAAAGAGAGAGAGAGGGAGGGTAGGAGGGACAGACATTCATACACACGCACGCACTTTTTTCTCGCTCTCTTTCTCTCTTTTACGCAACACTCATACACTCTCTCATTCAGTCTCTCACTCACACTCTCTCGGTCACTCACTCACTCACTCACCTGCTTACTCACTTGCTCACTCACCTTGTAGCAGCGTAGCGAATCTTCATGCTATGTATTGTTGTTATCTGCTGCACGGTTATGATTGCTAGAGATGCGCGACACATCGAAATTTTTTCGATTATTAATCTCACACTCGATTGACACAATATAGATTACACGATAACGAGTTTACTGTTTATTCACTCACTATTGATTTATCGATACCAAAAATTACTTTCAAAGAAACGCGAATGCAAACAACACATGACTCGACGCGAAGCGACGGACCGCGGAGACTGCGCGACCACAAGAGTTATGTTGCCAGAAACGCGACACGCGACATCTAACAAACGACTTGCGCGTGGCGCGTGATTGACGCGAGATAAGACGAACGATCGGCTAAAACCTTCGCATTGCGAATGCGGTAGAAAACATGAAACGTATAATGACATACTTAAAAAATTAATTATTTATTATAAATAATAACTATTTCTAATTATAATAAATAATAATTATTTATTACTATTTCTATTTATTACTATTTTTTTTATTATTTATTATAAATAATTACTATTTCTAATTATAATAAATAATAATTATTTATTATAATTAGAAATAGTTATTATTTATAATAAATAATTAATTTTTTAAGTATGTCATTATACGTTTCATGTTTTCTACCGCATTCGCAATGCGAAGGTTTTAGCCGATCGTTCGTCTTATCTCGCGTCAATCACGCGCCACGCGCAAGTCGTTTGTTAGATGTCGCGTGTCGCGTTTCTGGCAACATAACTCTTGTGGTCGCTCAGTCTCCGCGGTCCGTCGCTTCGCGTCGAGTCATGTGTTGTTTGCATTCGCGTTTCTTTGAAAGTAATTTTTGGTATCGATAAATCAATAGTGAGTGAATAAGCAGTAAACTCGTTATCGTGTAATCTGTATTGTGTCAATCGAGTGTGAGATTAATAATCGAAAAAATTTCGATGTGTCGCGCATCTCTAGCAATCATAACCGTGCAGCAGATAACAACAATACATAGCATGAAGATTCGCTACGCTGCTACAAGGTGAGTGAGCAAGTGAGTAAGCAGGTGAGTGAGTGAGTGAGTGACCGAGAGAGTGTGAGTGAGAGACTGAATGAGAGAGTGTATGAGTGTTGCGTAAAAGAGAGAAAGAGAACGAGAAAAAAGTGCGTGCGTGTGTATGAATGTCTGTCCCTCCTACCCTCACTCTCTCTCTCTCTTTCTCTCTCTCTCTTACGCACACACTCCGCCATACACACATCGCGTGTAGCAATCAGCTGATTGCAACGTCGGACGGCCGGCGATCCGGAACAACTTTTCATTATTAAAATAACGTTATTTTAAGGAATACGTATTTCTGACGTAATTCTAAGACATTTTCTTCTTTACCAAAATTTTATTTAAAGCATAATTTTATGTTATAAGATAAAATAGTTAGCGACTCATGCGGTGATAATCACCCGTCGGGCGGTCAGCTGCGCCCGCGCTCGCGGCACGCCGCGCCGCTCCTGCCTGCCTTCTGTACCCGACGCGTGATTTACTAACTATTTTTGCTCATAATTCAAAAACTACGCTTCAAATCAAATTTTGGTAAAGGAAAAATTGTCTTAGAATGGTGTCAGGAATACGTCATTTTAAAGACATAACGTTTTTCAGGATAGCCCTGTATAAGAAGATTTACTATAAAAATTATTAAGTAAATTATTTAAAATATAATTCATACTTACACACCTTTTATAACCCTATATATATATATATATATATATATATATATATCCTCTTCCTAACAATATAAGAGCTCGTCATAAATAAGTAGCAAGAATTCCAAGTCCCAGCAGCTGAAAATAACAATCAAATAATATTTGGCCGTATGAAAAAATTAACTTAACATAAAATACATAAAAACATCAATCTATACAAAAATCTATTATCATCATAAAATTTTAATTAATCAAAACTAATGTAAGAATTAATCAAAACTAAAAAGGTATAATATTTTACAAATGTATAAAACCATATAGGAATGAAGAAAATCAAATAGTAAAATAAGTATGATAAATCAAATATTAATACACTAAATTTTAACAATAAATATCTTAAATTAAATAATAACTACAAAAGGAAAAATTCAGTATGAATAAAAATTTTTATACATAACTCATTCTGCATGCAGAATAGTAAGTCACCCTATAAACATAGCCTCACTCGGTTGTCCACCGGGTGTCTCAATATTTTCATCACCTAACGAACGCGCTATACGGAAAAATAAAATATATTTATTAGTAAAATTTCCTTAGAAATACATTTCAACAATAACCTACACGTGAATCCATATTCAAAAATACATTACTCAATTACAAATATAAAATTTATATATATATATTTGAATATACTTGCCAAATGAATTTCAAACAAAGAATTACGGATGTTTTGCGTAGCAGCCTTGTTAAATATTTAGAAGAGGCTCATTCCGTACACACATTATCCATGAAAAATCCATAGGCTTGTGCCTTTCCAGTTATATGTATATACATATACATATATAAAAACCTACATAAAGGAAAACCACATTTTAATAAATTAATTAATAGTAAATAATAACGCCAACAATACTTATTAAGCCTCCTCAAACATATAATAAAGCATAATCGAACGGTTAAACCGATCGAGATTTATACGCGAGACCTCAATAGGTAGTACGTGAAAGTGAGAGAGACCGCACTATCGGTCGGCCCGCGCGAGCGAGAGAGACAGCGCTATACGTAATCCCGTATGCAAGAATTAATGAGAATTAAATCGCGAAACAAGCTCGGACCGACTTGTCACCCTTGTTATTAATATATATATATATATAATTATTAATAAAAATAACAAAGTGAGTTGGGCACACAAAATTTGTAGTCATAAAAAACATGCAATATATTCTTATACACTTTAAGTCTATATATATATATATATATATATATATATATATATATATATATATTATCCAAGGAATATCCGTTAGCTTAAGTGCTTTAATTATTCATACAAACATATGTACTCTAGCAACCTAAATACAATAAATTTTTTCTTTATTAGTAACAAACCTAAAACAATAGGTAAATGTGAATGAAATATGATTTTATATGCGTGAATTAATGAGTCAGTCAAGCGGTCAAGGCTAAGGATGTGCGGTGCGTTATCTACTGACACGCGTCAACGTATCTTATCTCCCTTGATACTTACGACGTTCATGCATTAGACTTCAGACCAAGGAGACTTGGAAATAATATTCTTTTAAAGTCAAGGCGTGAAATATATTTCAGACCGACCTTTTGCTTTGACCATTAACACGCATGGTTATTAATAAATATATATTGCAATATGTTTTACTAAATTATTAAGATGTAAATCGTAGGAGAATACGTAACACATATATATACGAAATTTAAAAGGCGAATTATAAGAACAATATAACTGACAATAAAACATAAATTTAATGAAGGAAATAAGATATGTTAAAATATATTAAAGGGATTAGAACATAAAATTGAAATCCAACAAATATACAATCTTATAAAATTTAGTAAAACATGATTTCATTCGTACTAATAATTAAGCTAAATTATAAATCTTCTTATATATGCCAAAGGCTAAGGCTAAGCCGAACGCAGTGCGTTATCGGTTGGCGCATGCCAATAATCTTATCTTCCACTATGTCTCAACATACGCTCCCGAGTCTAAAGACAAAGAGGACTCGAGAATAATAACTCGAACGAATATTATAAGAAGCACTTTCTATTGCGAGCGTAATATTCATAAAATTATAAAATTGTTAAAAGAATATATATATATATATATATATATATATTCATACGCCAAATGAGCCTGGATGTTTAATAAAAAATTAAGAAGTAATAAGGTAGAAATAAACTCTTATTTTTCGACATGAAAATATTAATACACACTAAATCATTATAAAATAAATTTGACAAGACAATAAAAATTTACAACTATAAAATCTTACAACCAATATATACATATATATATATATATATATCCTACATAATAAGTAGCAGAGCTACATGAATTGTTGCAAGCGAAATTATTAAATCTTCTTATAAAATAATATAAGAATAAAATTATTCACCAAGAGATAAGCGACCCTCCGAGCTTCATTCAGTACAGTTGTACATGGGCTCATTTAGCGATAAGATAAGAGACCCGGCACGACCGCCTGGTATTACAGCCATCCGCTACAATAGAATTAATTCGATATATCGAACTGTAATAATTAGAACGCTTTTATACCACCCAATTGTTATTAACAATTATTTTTTCTATGTTAAGCAACTATATATATATATATATATATATATATATATATATATATATATGTATATTATAAAATGATTGTAATTATAATAGTTTATGACACCAGAATTTACTAATTATAAAAAATTTATTATAAGCGGAATTTTAAGACAGCTTTTGAACGGAGCATGCTAGAACAACCGTTCGCATTTCTTTCGCATTTCTTTAAGGAGATTTAAGATTCTACATTAGCAAATGTATGCAAATAACGGGAATTCCGGTAGCTAAAAATTATTATAAAATTTTATAACATAAACTTAAATTTAAAGGCCATAAGAGCTAAACGCGGATGATAGTGCGTAAGTTCAACGAGAAAATAAGTTTTTCGTTGAAACTTATTTGTGTGCACAGGGCACAAATTTTCTTGGTACGATACCAAGCAAATTTAAATAATTCTCAATTCGAGAATTACAGGGGGGAAAGAGGGATAATAATTAAATAAATTCTCGAATTGAGAATTATTTAAATTTGCTTGGTATCGTACCAAGAAAATTTGTGCCCTGTGCACACAAATAAGTTTCAACGAAAAACTTATTTTCTCGTTGAACTTACGCACTATCATCCGCGTTTAGCTCTTATGGCCTTTAAATTTAAGTTTATGTTTTAATACACAGAGCCTAATTTCTTATAGTTATTTAAAATTCACGCCGGCGGAAGATGGCGTTATTCTTCAATTTAATATATAATTGTAGGCGACCGAGAAGTATCGAGTTGAAGGGTCTGAATAGCTCAGTGGTAAGAGCAGTCGCCCGGCAAGCGAAAGACTCGGGTTCGATTCCCGATTCAGCGACTTTCGGCCCGATATTTTTCTCGCCTACAACATTACAGGGGGGAAAGAGGGATAATAATTAAATAAATTCTCGAATTGAGAATTATTTAAATTTGCTTGGTATCGTACCAAGAAAATTTGTGCCCTGTGCACACAAATAAGTTTCAACGAAAAACTTATTTTCTCGTTGAACTTACGCACTATCATCCGCGTTTAGCTCTTATGGCCTTTAAATTTAAGTTTATGTTTTAATACACAGAGCCTAATTTCTTATAGTTATTTAAAATTTTATAAATTAACAAACCAACGCACGGATAGCCCATCCCCTTCACGCAAAAGCGCTACTCCTACGTCACAACATGCGCCAAAAGGAAGGGCAGCTAGAGCAGCAAATAGCAGCCAAGCAACCTACGCTTAGAGCTCCCGTTCCCCTGCCACTGACTCCTGGAACAAAGTAGGGATCAGAGGGTACCTCAGGGAGCGCAGCTCAGTCTTCCGTGCATTTGACCCAGCGCTCTCGAGTGGACATCACCTAGCATCTGACCACCAACTCTCTAGAAGGAAGGAAGCATCTTAGAGCCGTCAAATATTGTACTCGAGTATACTTTAAAATAAAAGTGAATTCAAATTCAACTTCGGTCTTCTGCCATTTATTCTTCAACGGCTCCTGACCTCTCTTCAGGGACCTCGCCGAGGCAGTCGGTCTCCGACGGAGAGCAGTCATCCCTACACATCGAGAACTTCATCATCTGGTAAGTACATCTTAAACCAATTAAATTTTCTTTGCTTCTTGATACTTATTAATAATTAATAATCTACACAGTCGCATGCTACTTGACTGTCAGCTTCTATATTTTTTATTCTTACCTTCAACTATTCATATTCCCACATCCATACACACAATTTATTTAAATCTTACTTTGAATTGAAAGTCTTTCATGGGATCTATCTCTTTGATAAGACGACTCGATTGACAGTAATTAGTAAGAACCTGCTTCGGCAGGACAAATCTAATTTAGGCACAGTGAAAAGGCAATTATCTTGAGGAATATATTCCAATGATAGAGGTTTCCTTTTGACTTGGAGCTGGTGAGGCAACTAAAAAATTAGCGGCCTCCTGTCATATCGACGTTTGATTAGGCAAAGATACAATTTAGGTCCGGTTAATTGACAATTATACTGAAGCTGCGTTACTGATGATGGAAGCTTTTAATTTTGGAGCTGTCTGATGTAAACAACGTCAGGTTGAATCTAGCCTTGATTTCAAGATACGAGATCCATCCCAGAGATTAGTAACGATACACTGGCTGAGGCTTATATGAAAATTTTACAATATACTGAGCCAGCTGCATTGATAAACTGTCATTTCAATGACATATCCTGTAATCCTCTTCTTACTTGATGTCCATACACCCGATTTGAAATTTAAAAGCATGATTAATAATTAAAAATTATTTGATGATTTCAAATCATAATTTAATATCAGAGAAAGAAATAAAATAAATTTATTTAATTATCTACTTTCTCTTCCACTGTGCATATGCGTGTGTGTGACGTATTATTCACACGGTACTTTCATTTTTGACAGGTGACCTTTTTTCTTTCTTGCAACATCGTAAGTAATAATAATTTTCGGGAAAATTAACTAAAATATTATATTATATTCGTATCGGAATTCGAACCTTTTCTCTCATTAATAGATGGTCAACACCCGACGTCCAGACCCCTTAACTCGTCGCGAATTCCCTCTGCGAAACGCAGGCGTAGCTCGCCGAGAAATAAATAGACAACGGTTATTGCGAGATCGTCCCTCCGTGGCACAACAATTATTTGTGGACAGGGATAACATTCCCTCTAATATTATACGCGTCGCCAACGATCGCGAAGATACCCTCTTCGATTTGTCCTTCGCCCCCCTGCCCCCTGAATTTAATCCAGAAACCAACGACAACGGCAACATCCCAGCGATACCAGCGAGCGCAGAGTCTGACGAAGAAGAACTTGAATCGGCTGGCTCTGACAACTCAGACAGCTCAAGCGACGCATCGACAATAATTGTCGACTTAAACAATCCTACGGACGGGATCCCGCTAGGACTGCTTTTGCGCTTGGGAGCGCAACGGAGATATCCCTGCGACAAGGGACCAACAAGTCCAGACTTCACCGCCGCCAAGCCCTCCACGAACTCCTGACTCATTCTCAGGCCCTTTTACCCCGAATTATTCCCCGATTGCTTTTGGAGAAGCAGATTTAGAGCCCATAGATATCTCTCCGAGCGAAGAGAGTTTTACAGATTTTGAAATAAATCAACTCCTCGACTATTTAAGCAGCGAGAAATTCCTTGATATGATTGTAGACCTATAAAAATAAAATACATTAGCATCAACAAGAAAATTATTATTATATTCTTTTATATTCGACATAAAATTTGCATTTAATGTACGTGGATAAGGGAATGAAATAAAGAAAATAGAAAATTATAATACAAATCCATTTATTTATTTGTCAACCTTAAATTATCTCTGAAAAGAAGCGTTTACAAGATCCTGAATCTCTCGGCGTCCCAGGGTATAGCCGGCCTAGCAGGTTGCCCTGAAAAAGAAATTGAGAGATACAACCTTGTTCGTCCATGCACGGTAAGCCCTGCAGAGTCGTTGAATAAACGATAAAATAGGACGTAACAGTAGTTTCGATGTACAAGACGTCACGTCACAACGGCACAAGATTCGAAAGGAAATCTCCCGAAAGAAAGTTCCTTCCGAAAGCGGCAGAGGAATAGCTGTGGCTACTCAGTGTACATCAATTGACTGCTCTAAGGCGACAATTCACTCTTGTGGTTTAAACCAAAGACCGGTTGAATACTCAATGTTCAAATAAAATCAACGTATGTGTATATTTAAGAGAAAGAAGTGTTGGATTTCATTTCAGATTGGTTTAAGGAACATCCACACATTTAATCATTCCTGTTTGCAATGAAACATCTATTTGTTTAGTGTAAAATCACTTTCGAAACGATGAACGATAACAGGAGGCTAATTTTTTATTTGCCTCACCAGCTCCAAGTTAAGATGAAACCTCTATCATAGGAATAAATTCCTCAAGATAATTGCCTTTTCACTGGGCCGGGGTTCGTCCTGCCGCTGCAGTTTCGAACTATTCACTGTTAATCGAGTCGTCTCGAAAATAAAGGGATAAGTCCCACAAAAGACTTTTAACTCGAAGTAAGATTTAAATAAATTAGGTGGATGCGAGAATATGGATGGTTGATGGTGTAATTAGAAGAGATAGAAGATGACAGTCAAGTAGCATGCGACTGTGTAGATTATTAATTATTAGAAAGTATTAGGAAGCAAAGAAAATTATTATTGAATTATTTTAATATATACTTACCTGTTGGTGTTGTTCTTTGATGTTTAATAGCGATGTCTGATCTCCGTAGAGGACTGTCAGCCTCGGCGATGTCCCTGCTGGAGAGTCAAGGGAGCCAAGGGAGTCAAGGGGTGATGAATAACTGGCAGAAGACCCCGAGTCGTAAACTCAAATGCACTTTATTTAAAAGTAGACTCTTAATACAATATTTGACGGCTCTGAGACACTCGGTAAGTCAGTTGCTTCCTTCCTTCTAGAGAGTTGGTGATCTGGTGCAAGGTGATGTCCACTCGAGAGCGCTGGGTCTAATGCTGGCGATCGAGGGCTGGTGATGTTGTCTCAAGTGCGCCGGGTCAAATGCACGAAAGACCGTGCCGCGCTCCCTGAAGCGCCCTCTGATCCCTACTTTGTTCCAGGAGTCAGTGGTAGGGGAATGGGAGCTCTAAGCGTAGGTAGCTTGGCTGCTATCTGCTGCACTAGCTGCTCTTCCTTTTGGCGCATGTTGTGACGTAGTAGTTGCGCTTTTGCGTAGGGGGATGGACTATCCGTGCGTTGGTTTGTTAATTTATAAAATTTTATAATAGTTTTTAGCTACCAGAATTCTCGTTATTTGCATACATTTCTAATGTAGAATCTTAAATCTCCTTAAAGAAATGCGAAAGAAATGCGAACGGTTCTTCTAGCATGCTCCGTTCAAAAGATGCCTTAAATTCCGCTTATAATAATTTTTTATAATTAGTAAATTCTGGTGTCAAACTATTATAATTACAATCATTTTATAATATACATATATATATATATATATATATATATATATATATATATAGTTGCTTAACATAGAAGAGATAATTGTTAATAACAATTGGGTGGTATAAAAGTGTTCTAATTATTACAGTTCGATATATCGAATTCATTTTATTGTAGCGGATGGCCGTAATACCAGGCGGTCGTGCCGGGTCTCTTATCTTATCGCTAAATGAGCCCATGTACAACTGTACTGAATGAAACTCGGAGGGTCACTTATCTCTTGGTGAATAATTTTATTCTTATATTATTTTATAAGACGATTTAATAATTTCGCTTGCAACAATTCATGTAGCTCTGCTACTTATTATGTAGGATATATATATATATATATATATATATATATTGATTGTAAGATTTTATAGTTGTAAATTTTTATTGTCTTGTCAAATTTATTTCATAATGATTTAGTGTGTATTAATATTTTCATGCCGAAAAATAAGAGTTTATTTCTACCTTATTACTTCTTAATTTTTTATTAAACATCCAGGCTCATTTGGCGTATGAATATATATATATATATATATATATATATATATATATATATTCTTTTAACAATTTTATAATTTTAATTAATGCACGCAATTATTTCGGAAACAAAGCATTTTAGAGAAAAATGTTTCAGACAAAAGTTTTATGGTTTCGAGGGGGCCATAAGATGGTATCATTGGTTTGACGTAGAAGAGTTATTTGAAGGTCACATGAAGGTCACCTTCAATTTCTTAAATGGAACCTACTATTTGTCGTTGCATATTCTTGTAGCTTATCTCGAGAGCTTTCCAAAACACTATAATTAAGTACTTTGTTAAGTACTTTTTGAGTTATGAGGCTTGAAATAATTTCTTAATTTTACATAAACCGTAAAATATCTTGTAAAATATTCATTTTTCGATTATCTTACCTTAATACTTTTATGTACAAAATAATGAGAGGAATCAATTGGTGTAAAGAAAACACATAGTTGTTTTTAAGAAAAAATATGGAATTGTTAATTGCAAATTACATATTTTTTCTTCAAAACAACTATGTGTTTTTTTTACACCAGTTGATTCCTCTCATTATTTTGTACGTAAAAGTATTAAGGTAAGATAATCGAAAAATGAATATTTTACAAGATATTTTACGGTTTATGTAAAATTAAGAAATTATTTCAAGCCTCATAACTCAAAAAGTACTTAACGAAAAGGTACTTAATTATAGTGTTTTGGAAAGCCATCGAGATAAGCTACAAGAATATGCAATGACAAATAGTAGGTTCCATTTAAGAAATTGAAGGTGACCTTCATGTGACCTTCAAATAACTCTTCAAGGTCAAACCAATGATACCGTCTTATGGCCCCATCGAAACCAAACAACTTTTGTCTGAAACATTTTTCTCTAAAATGCTTTGTTTCCGAAATAATTGCGTGCGTTAATTAAAATGGCTCACCCTGTATATTCTTTTAACAATTTTATAATTTTATGAATATTACGCTCGCAATAGAAAGTGCTTCTTATAATATTCGTTCGAGTTTTCGTTCGAGTTATTATTCTCGAGTCCTCTTTGTCCTTAGACTCGGGCGCGTATGTTGAGACATAGTGGAAGATAAGATTATTGGCACGCGCCAACTGATAACGCACTGCGTTCGGCTTAGCCTTAGCCTTTGGCACATATAAGAAGATTTATAATTTAGCTTGATTATTAGGACGTACAAAATCATGTTTTACTAAATTTTATAAGATTGTACATTTGTTGGATTTCAATTTTATGTTCTAATCCATTTAATATATTTTAACATATCTTATTTCCTTCATTAAATTTATGTTTTATTGTCAGTTATATTGTTCTTATAATTCGCCTTTTAAATTTCGTATGTATATGTATTACGTATTCTCCTACGATTTACAACTTAATAATTTAGTAAAACATATTGCAATATATATTTATTAATAACCATGCGTGTTAATGGTCAAAGCAATAGGTCGGTCCGAAATTTATTTCACGCCTTGACATTAAAAGAATATTATTTCCAAGTCTCCTTGGTCTGAAGTCTAATGCATGAACGTCGTAAGTATCAAGGGAGATAAGATACGTTGACGCGTGTCAGTAGATAACGCACCGCACATCTTTAGCCTTGACCGCTTGACTGACTTATTAATTCACGCATATAAAATCATATTTTATTCGCATTTACCTATAGTTTTTAAGTCTGTTATTAATAAAAAGATTTATTGCATTTAGGTTGCTAGAGTACATATGTTTGTATGAATAATTAAAGCACTTAAGCTAACGGATATTCCTTGGATAATATATATACTTAAAGTATATAAAAATATATTGCATGTTTTTTATGACTACAAATTTTGTGTGCCCAACTCACTTTGTTATTTTTATTAATAATTATATATACAGGGTGATTCTAAATAACTTTATGCTTTTGCAAAAATATAATCTTGACCGAATTCTAAGACGATTTTTCCTTTGGCAAAATTTCGTCCGAAGCTTAGTTTTTGAATTATTAAAGGAAGTAGTTAACGTATGACGGGTCGAATACAAGAGGCAGGCAAGGGTGGCGCGATTCACCGTCAGACGCGGGTGCTTACGCGGGGCGCCTGCTGCGATCAGCTGGTCGCTATACACATACAGACACACATGCGAACACATACATCCTCTCTCTGTCTGTCTGTCTGTCTGTTTTTTTTTTACGCAGGGGAAATTCTCAATGATACCCCCCCTCCCCGGGGAGAGAGAGAGGGTTATGCCGGACTCCTACCGGCTAAAACCCCTGCGGGTGTCCTCCACCGCGGTGTCACGGGGAAGCCACGGGTACGCCACAGGCATTCTTCCGCGACCCCCCCACCGCCTCACCTCCAAAGCCAGGAGGGAGGACACCCGTCCGTCTCCCGGCTCCGCCTAGTGGGGGTATTGCACCGATGGGAGGTCTCCCCGCTCTGCACCTCTCCCCCCCTCGCCGCGGCCCTAGCTGGCCTCTTCTAACGCTGTGGTGGGGGAGTGGGGTGGGCTGCCGGGGAGGCCATGCGGTCTCTGCAGCCCCGGAACCTCCCTACTCACCCCACCATTCCGCCAGCAATGCTGTAAAGGGGGAAGGTAGGCCTACATCAGGTCCCCCATTTAATCTCCGTCCCGCGTGGGAGCTGGAAGCCCAGGCAGCCTCCTCCTTCCTCGCCGGACCCTCCTAGCCGCTGCTCCTCCTCCTAGGGCTGTTGTTGGGGGGGGGGCATTTTTCGCCGGTCCCTTTCGGCCTCCTCCTTGGCGCACATGACCTCTTCGCAGTAGAAGGTCATGGCTCTCCACTCCTCCTCCCCCCTCAGCATTGCCTCTATGACGCTGCCGAGGGAGAGGTCTGCCCCCACCACTGCGACCAGGGCACGACGTTGCACCTCCCAGGCCGAACAAGCCTCAAGGGTGTGCTGCGCCGTGTCCCGGTCCCCCTCACAATGGTGGCACCTAAGGGTCGGTTCCCTCCCGATGCGGCACAGGTAGTGACCGAAGCACCCGTGTCCGGTCACCACCTGCGCCACCCGGAAGGTGATCCGCCCCTAGGCTCTCCTCAACCACACCCCAAAGACCGGGAGGACGGCCCTCACAACCCTCTGGTTCTCGTGGGCTGGCCCGGCCAGTTGCCGCTGCCAGTCCACGAGGACCAAATCCATCACTTTTTGCCTGATGGCCTTCTTGGCCCCCGACCCCACCAAAATTCCCCTCCCCCGAAGCTCCCTAACCCCCCAGTACATCTCAGCCCGAGCACGGGCTAAAAGCTCCAAGGGAGGGGAACCCGCCAAGACCGTCATGGCCGCGTATGCGACCGTGCGATACGCACGCGCGGCCCTGAGTACTATGGGGCGATGTGCCCCCCGTAGTATGCCCCTTATCCTACTGGACTTCAAGGCAGCGCCCGCCCAGATCGGTGCCCCGTAAAGGGCCACCGAACCAACCGTGTCCACGTATAACCTGCGGACACGGTCGTCCGGCCCCCCAAGGTTGGGCAGCAGCCTCGCCAGTGAGGCCGCTATCCCCCCTATTCTGGGGGCCAGCTGGGCAAAGTGCTCCTCGAAGGTCCATCTCCCGTCCAGGTGGAGACCCAGATATTTCATCCGGGTCCCCATACATCGTGGCCATCCACCTTGAAAGCGAGCCTGGGGGGGATCCCCCGGGAGCCGTCATGAAAAAAGACGGCCTCAGTCTTCCGGGGGGCCACTCTCAGGCCCAACGCCTTTATTCCCCGGACCAGTCCGGCCACCGCAATAGCGCCGAGCGCGGTCGCGTCCTTCCAGTCCCTCCCCCCGGCCACCACCAACGTCATCCGCATAACAGATGACGTGGCAGCCGGGGGGAAGGACTCTCCCTAGTACCTCATCGTACGCTATGTTCCACAAAAGGGGGCCCAAGACGGACCCCTGTGAAACACCTCGCACGATGGGCCTCCTAATCCAGGTCCCCTCCCCATCGCGGTACACGATCGTCCTGCCCATGAAGTAGTCCCGGATCACCCTTGACAGGTAATCCGGGACCCCGTGCGCGCGCAAGCCCGCCCCAATCTTGTCCCACGGGAGGGTGTTAAATGCGTTGGCTATGTCCAAGGACACAGCCAACGCCACCCCCCCGTGCTGGACGATCTGTTCCGAGCGGGCCCGGAGATCATCGATCGCGTCGATGGTCGACCGGCCCGCCCGGAACCCAAATTGGCGCTCGTTGAGCCCCACAGATTGCAGGTGCTCAACGAGTCGCCCCACCAGAACGCGCTCCATCAGCTTACCGACCTTATCCACAAGACAGAGAGGTCGGTAAGCCGATGGATCGCTGGGGTCCTTCCCTCCCTTCGGAAGGAGGACTAACCTTGCCCCCCTCCAGAGGGAGGGGAAGACCCCTTCCCTGAGGCACCTCATCAAGAGGTACCTCAGGGACCCGCCAGCCTCACCCATGACAAGGGCCCAGATCTTATTAGGGATGCCGTCCGGGCCGGGAGCCTTATTCGGCTTCATTCTCCGGGCGGCATCCCTCATCTCCTCCGCTGTCACCCCCCATCCCTCCCACCACTCAGGCAAGCGGCCCGAGAGGGGGAAGGGCACTGCGCCCCCGGCTCCCCCGGGGAAGAGGGTCTCAACCACCTCCCCGAGGAAGCCAGGAGTCAGGGACTCCGTGGTCGGGGGCGCCCGCGGTCTCAATTTCTTGAGAACCGTCATATACGGGCGCCCCCACGGGTCCTCGTTAAGGGAGGTGAGCAGCTCCTCCCAGGCCCTAGTCTTGGACCTACCGATGGTGACGCCGAGTGAGTGCCGG